>NW_015151808.1:71871-78879 GCF_000732505.1 Cyprinodon variegatus | reverse complement strand
TTACAGTGTTATTATGTGAGAGTAGAGAGAATGAAGCAGAATTATGAAAAGTGGTCCCCATGTGCTCCAGCAGTCTAAACCTATAGCAGCATATCCATAGATATAGCTTAAGATAACCTGATTCACTTTAACTATAAGCAAATACATGGTTCAATCCCCACAGCCCCCACTCTGAGCAAAACCCTCAACCCCACACTGCCCCCCAGGCATCCCACGATGGCAGCCTATTGCTCCCCAAGGGGATGGGTAAAATGCAAAGAGTGAATTTCTCTAATGTGAGATCAATAAAATTCAATTATTTATTATTATTATTATTATTTACTATTTCTAGGATTTGTAAAATCTACTGTTGGAAAAAATTTGTAAGTTTTTTTTATTACTCCAACAATAATAAAAAGGCAGTGTTGTCATTAAACTTGCCCTGCTGGAGACTGTGTGGTCATGCATATATCTTCTGGAAGTGCTGCAATTTTGGGAAGATGTTGCCAAAGAAATTGATTGATAAGATACTGCACCCAGAAAACAATACTTTATATAGGATATTTTATTTATATACATTATATTTTAGTTATGTAAAGGGAGCTTCAGAAAGATTCAGAAGAAGGATCTTTATCTCAAGCCACTTATTTTCTTTATCCAGAATGTGAACATTCTGCTCCTCAAAAGAATGTCCTTTGTCCATCAGGTGTAGATGTAAGTCTTGTCCAGAGGAGGGCGCTCATCTGTGTTGGGCCATGCATCTGTGCAGAGGTTGTTTGGTTTCTCCAATATAAAGATCAGAGCAAATCAAACAAGGTCTCCACAGACACATGGTCCAACAATTCCAGCTTCCAAAAGCTTACATTTCAGATATAGAGATGAGCCCTTCCACGTATCACCACACCCCCCGCCTCATCACAGGGGAACAAAGTACCTCCTCTCTTCAACCTGGTGAACAATCCCCCTCTTTAATGGCCGACCTTCAGAATCATAGACAGGTTTCAGGTATTACAGGCTAACAATGGAACCAAACGACCCGCTCATCGGTTTCAATTTGCATTTTTCCAAGCGATACAAGGCCTTGTCTATATAAAGCCTCAAACTCACTGCGGATCCAGACATTTGAATTGAAAAAGCTTCCTGGAGGGGAAACAAAACATCTTCGAACCTTGGAAACCAAGTCCAGTGGATTGTTGTTGTTTTTTTTACTTTTACAGAATGACTATGACCTGGATAACTGAGAATCTTCATCAGCAAATATCATCAACGATTGGCTGGGTGGGAGGTGTGTTTTGGACGCGTTTTGTAGGTGGCTGCAGGTGCAGCTAGACCCTCCTCTACATACACTATAAAAAACCTAAACAGGCGTGTCTCACTTTAGTCATGTACAACAACAGAAAACAATTTAATGACTAGTTTTTGGTGTTTTTTGAAGGGTATGGCATCTGACGGCTCTTCCATGCAGTCGTAACTGTGTGCAGTAATACAAAGTATTCATGCGTTGTGGGACCATGCTCTCAATTTCTTGTTTATCTGATATTTAAACCCCATCTTTAAATATTTACCTTAAGATATTTGCCTATCAGTAAAGATTAAATAAATTATTCAGTCTGTGTTAAAAGAAAATGGTTTCTTAAAAGGTTTAAGTAGAATTACAATAAGTAGTCACTATCTTACCTGCTTTAGACTGGTCTTTTGGATCAATCCCTGCAGGAAAGAGAGAAGAAGAGATTAGTTTATCTTGTTTGATGCAACTCCCTAAAATTTCAGCCATTCTTCTGCAGATTTGATTAAAAAAGAAACAACTGAAGCCTATGATGCTTGTAGGGCTTTGGAGTAAACAATGTTATGTTTTATATCCACAGTTGAAGTGAACAGAGCTCATCTTGGTGTTAGATGCAGAGCTTTCTCCATTAATAAGAAACAGATTTGTAGCATTATCGTTGGTGGCAGAATGGATGCAGCAGTTGGCCTCATGGTGAGCACTGAGTGACTGAAGTTTGTTTTCTGGAAAATATGCTTTTGTTGCTGTTTGTGTCAAACTATATTGGTGAATACGGCCGATGCAGCTCTCTTCACTTTAAACTTGATGATTATCAATGGGCCTCAAGGACTGTAGACTCAAGTGCTTTTCAGCAGCCAGAGTTTGTTTTTTCTTTCCATGTTTTGTGTTAAGAAGATCCAGCAACAACGAGCTGAGAAGCAGCAGCTGTATTCTGTAACACTTTCAAAGTTGCTCTATGTCAGGTTCATATATTCAGGATAACACTTTAAGATACATTATTGAACACATTGCAGATTTTCTCTTCTTTTATGATCCCAATAACATCCCGGCTTTATGAAAGAGGAACACTATGTTCTGAACAACTTTTGTGTAAACTTTATACAAGCTTAATTCCTGAACTAGTTTTTAAATTTAGAGAAAATATCTAAGAAATTGGGTTCTGTGGTTTCTACAGGTTAAAGGCCAAAAAAAAAAAAAGAAATCTGGTAAAATTCTGTTTTTTCTGCAGAGGGCTTAAGATTTCAGCCATTACAAGCACAGTCTATCAGACCACCTCCTTTTTTTATGACAAAATCATTGAAATATGTGAATGAAGCAGCATTGTTTGGGAATTGTGCCATTTATGAAACACAGTTTAAACCAGATGTTAGACAAAGATCCAATCCATTCTCCTATACGAATGGTGTTCTGACCTACATGCGTACCGTTTATACCCCAGCTTTATTTTTGACAGTTACCACTAGAAGCCGAAGCTAAAAACTTAGAAATGTTTAGGAGGTAAACTTTAAAGTCAATCAATGGATTTAAAACCAGCTACGCTAAATTTAGACCTTGTTCTTATAAGGGATAAACTGTCCAAACCTTGTAATGTAACCATAGCAGCAAACTGTCTTTGTGAGGCTCCAGGAAACACCAGAGCAACAACTTAAACTGAAATGTTTACCTTACATTTAACTTCACCACAGGCCAGACAGATGTGACAGCTTTCAAAGCCTCCACATCTGGCTTTGCTGAGTCACTACGTTTTTTTGGCATATCTGATACTACAACCTTAAAGATAAACACTTATTTTCTGTTTTTCACTGAGAAACACCAGAGTCACAATCAAATTGTTTTGTTGAATATTCCTCTATAGCTCCTGACAGCAACCTCAGAAAACAAACTTTGTGCCCCAAAGTTTACCATCGGACCTTAGAAAATATGCAGGACAGTATGTTGCAACGCATGCATGTGGGAATAAACATTATGAGCAGAGGCTTGGTAAAACTGAAAGAGATAATCTATGCTTAGTAGAGATTAATGCTGCTAAAGTCTCTGTTTTCTGTACCTTATATACTGTAGATGTTTATAATTTGAGCAAATTTTTTATATTCACTTACTTACTCACTATATTTTATATTTACAGATTTGCTTATGTTGCAAACAGTGGCAGAGTAGGGCTCATCTATGATGCCTGTGTTAGGAACCCTCATTCATTCCTAAGTGTTTTTTAAATATAACACAGAGATTAATTAATTAATTAATTAATTAATTCCAGGGCAAAGAAGGAATTACTTTAGGTTAGGATTCATTCAGTGATAACAACCTATTGAGCCTAGTAGGAGGTATGAGGCACAAACTGATGCCCTTCTTTGGGACTGGCAATCGCTTATAACGACCATTTAATGGGATGATAACATCCAAAGCGGCTGGCAAAACTAACCGTCACTTCAAAAAACAAACAGCCATAACTGCAGCTGTAAGGACATCTGGGGCTGAGTCAATATTTTCTTATTATGCCTCAGTTTTTGCATTGATCTTTGAAAAACTCTTTAAACAATGCATCCTCAGAAAATACATACTAGTCTGTGTTTATCATTGAGGTGTATCCCAATGAACATTTAATTGAGTGTAGCTTATGAACTGAAGGTTTCTGCTGGTGTCTTGACTCACCGGAGTCGTTTCCACTCGGTAGGTTGATGATGAGGACATGAAGAGGTGGTTTTTCAGAGTCTCCACTTACAGAAAGGTCAGAGTCTGGTTTCAGCTCGATTTCTGTGGTTGGTTCAGGGCTGAGCTCGTCTTTGAACACAATCGCAGGTAGTGGACTCACTTCTGTGCTGAAAGGTGGGGGGCCCTTTGTTGATGGGGCCATCTCCGGAAGAGGTGAGGGACTTTGAGTGGCTTTCTGCGATGAGATAAAGGCTCTAGTGGTGAAGTCTTCTGCCAGGCTTGTTGTCAGGATGTGTCCTGGAGTTCCTTCTCCTCCCACATTGCTGATGGAGCCGGGGTCAACTCTGGATGCCTCCCCACTGGAAGTCACTCCTTGCTCACCTAGTTCAGGGGTGTCCAGTTTTGAAGGCTGAATATGAGGTTCAGGCAACACATCCCCTCGACCTGGAAGCGACTCGACCAAGTCTAAACGATCAAAAACTTTAATGTCATAGTCATAGTCGGTAAAATCAAGAACGCTGGGATCTGCTGTGGTGGTCTTGGTTGGTGAATTTGCAGCAGGTTCTGGGGTTCTGTCCAGAACCTTCTGTCCAAGTTCAGACATTTCAGGGACTGCGGGTGTTGCATGGTGCACACTGGATGCAGAGATGTTGGGTTCAGACACAGCTGGAGTTGTTTGGGAACTGGTTGTTGTTTCTGGGAGAAAAGCTATAAAATGGGGTGGAAGAGAAAACAAGGTTCAAAATTTTTATTGCAATCATCGTACTACTTATTCACATTAACCAGTGGTGAACTGTCAGGGTAAGGTAAATAATTTCTACTTCATTTTGTTTTCTTGATGACAGTGAATAATAAGAACACTGGAAAAAAATCGAAGTCTAAATAAGTCATTTTTTCTGAAAATAAGTGTATTTGTTCTTGGATTGAGGAGGTAAAAGACACATTTTGCCAATGGAACAAGATAATTTACATTTAAAATAAGAAATCACAACTGCATTGTCTTATTTTAAGTGCATTTTATCTAATTATCTTATTCTAAGAGTAAAAATACTCATTACATTGGCAAACTATCTCATTTACCTACTCAAATTAAGGGTTAATACATTTAATTTAAGACATTTTTACTTATTTATAGATCGTTTTTCTAGTGAGGAGATGTTTTTGTCCCTCCCACACTCTATTGTTCAAAGAAAAGTCAGCCAATCTGAAATTCTTCCAAAAGTCTACAGGCAGATTTTAGTCCTGTGCCTGTTTGCATGAAAATCAATCAATGCTCAATAAATATGGGCTGCACAGTTTCTAGGTAACAAGAAGGTTCTGAGTTTGAGTCTGTCTGCAAGGACTTTACATGCTCTCCCGTGCATGCAGGGTTCTCTCTGGGTACTCTGACTTCCTCCCACAGTCCAAAAGCACGGCTGTTAGGTTAACTGTTGACAATAAATCGCCCATAGAGTGTCTGCATGTTGGTATGTCTACGTTTTATCCTGCAATGGACTGGTTTTCCCCTAAAAACTGCTAAAGATAGGCACCAGTCCCCTAAAAAATGGACGTTCATTAAATAGATAAAGTAATTTTTCACCTATGTTATATTTTTTGTGTTAAAAATTATGCATTTAGTAAAACTTTGCTGGAAAAAGTTTTACTGCTTCTTCCTACATGTGCACAGAACTAAGGTGTCCTTTGGGTTTTTGCAGTGTTGGGGATTGCTATTTTGCACTGAGAAAGCAGCTCTGGATGTAAGTCGAGCCCAGCCCAGATATGATGTCATCTGTTTGGCGAGCTGCAGACATCTGGCCGAACTGAGAGCTTTCTTTTTGCTCTGAGTTAACTCTCTCCTGCAGGTCTGCCACCTCTCTTAGAGCTTGGCAGTACCATCACCCTGCCTTCGGCCTACAGCCAGACATGTCAATGTGTATAGTGTAGAAAAGCATCATGCCTGGAGTGTGCACTTCTTTGTGCTACACGCTGACCCCTTTATTAACACCTTGTTATTTTATTGACTCTCTTCCACTTCCTCCGTCTGTCTGTCCTGTTTGGGCAGGGTCCAGCTGTGAAGCATTAGGGAGCTGTCCTGTTTGTCTTGTATCTGTGCTGGAGTCCATGTGCCGGGTTTTCCCCTCATAAAAGCCACCCTCCATAAACAGCACTGGAGTTCATATTTCTCCTGTCTGAATATGGGTTGTTTGCTTGTTTTCATCCCACTCTGTTACCTGTGCTGCCGTTTGGGGGCTTGTTTGTGCTGAAACACACATCCCAGTTTAATAGCATAACGCAATATCTTCTGACTAAAAGTTGCCTTTTACAAGATTTCCGTTTCTAAGGTTAGATAGGTTTACAGATTGATTAGATAACTTTATAACAGCACCTTCATTTTTACTGTTATTTTGCACAAAATGATCACCTGATCTAATGTCAGCCTAGCCTTGTTATCAGCTTTTTCTCAGAGTAGCTTCATCTGGTCTGTTCCTGTTTGGCTGTGACTCCATCCTGGAGGGAAATATCAGCTCTGCTGCTGCCATCAACAACTTAGATTACAGATGATAGAGTTGAACCTGTTTTTCACTGATAACTGATAATGGATTCAGCTCTTACTGTAACTGAATGGACATGTTCTCTTTAATCGGAACTGTCTCAGAGCACAGCAGGTTAACAGTTTGTTTCTGAGACAGGAGCCAGTTTTCCATGAAATTTTTTTGGACAGAGAGTATTTCTGGATCAGGGCTTCCATGTCTGCTTGTATCTCCTTAAATCCCTAGTCAGCCTGAGCAGAAAGCGGCTCCTACTGAGACTGGTTCTGCTAGAAATTTCTTTTGTTAAAAGGGACTTTTTCTTCTCCACTATCGCTGCATGCATGGTCAGACGCATGCTCGCCACATATTCATCCAAATGGTGCGTATAATTCAAAGTCAATATCTCTAAGTAGAAGTCCAGTCATATTTAGAATTTAAACTTCTGAAAGTTCTTTAAATATGAAATGATTCCATCCTGTTCAATAAATGATCAGTGTTTTTAATTCAGAGTAATTTTTATGTGAATGTGCTTTACTGGAGGCATCCATGTTTGTCAAAGAACACTACTGCCACCTACTGGTT
>NW_015151808.1:65244-71236 GCF_000732505.1 Cyprinodon variegatus | reverse complement strand
AACTCTGAATCTCACTCTATGATCTGATTAAATTCTCTTTAAACAGCCTTAAAATGATGTTATGTGGATTGGCGCTGTTGTAAATAAACTGAATTAAAATTACCTTAATTGAAGAAACTGATCTCACAGTTTGAGAAGCTATAGGAATCTCAAACATGGTGTATTTATGTCCTAAATGTGCCAAAGATCTCCTGTATTCTCCATGAGAAATACACCAGTGTCGCCATCAGACAATAGGGTTATTTTTCTGTAATTAAAATGAGTCGGACAAAGTTATCGCTCTAAATATGAGTCAACTTCAATCCAAAACCATCCGGTAGGAATGAACTAAAGCTAATAGAAATATAGTCAGGCCTGCTGGAAATGGCTGTAGACATAAGATGTCCTCTAATCCTGACTGATTAGAACGAGTTTTACTGTCAATGCAGGAGTTGGGATGCTAACAGACTCTGATAAAAATGAACCTGCTGCTCTTTCTACAGGAAAATTCTGTTTCCAGAAAGTATGAAGTGGGTTCAGTTTTAACCTTTAAAGCAGAACGCTCCGTGTTTTTCAGTCGGGTCTGGGAAGCCGGTCTGATTATTGTACTTGTAGAGCGTCCGGACCCCCAGCATGCCTCCCCCACACTGAACCTTGGGCACAGTGACGGGGTATCGAACACTGCCATCAGACAACCAGCCATAGTCACAGCGGTTTAGCCCCGCCATCCAGGCAGCGTGCAGCTGACCAGGGGACGCTAGCACGGCGTCATGCCTTTCACACTCCTCCTTTGCCTCCTGCCAGGTGATCTTATCAGTGAGGGAGGATGGATAGAAGACTTCACCTGCAAAAAGAGGAAACAGTGGCTTCATGAAAATCCAGGCATAACCTACTCTGGAGAGTACCATGCTTTAGAGGCAGGTTTGGACAGGATGAGGATAAAGGATATTTTGGGGAAAATTTAAAGCAAAAAAAATCACAGGATTGTTGATACAGTCCATCTTATTTTTATGGGGGCAAAAAAACAAATAGATGGAATGAAAGAAGGGCAATATTTTTATTAAGTAATGTGGTGAGCTGCCTGAGCAAACTGCAAAACCTGGTCCAAAATGGTAAGTTTTTAAGTGATTCAAAATTAGACGATGTGCAAAGGAATGAGTATTTCTGCAATTTACGTAAGACAATTAGATATTATGCTTTTGAAATAAGAAAATGGAGATTTTTTTTCTTTCCTATTTAAAACATCATCTTATTCCATCTGAATATTGTATTGCTTCATCTAATCAAGGGAAAAAGTGCTAACTTAAAAAAAAATTGACCAACTGATATTTAAATTTAATTCGCTGTTGGGTTGGAGCCAATAAAAGATGCTGATCTGTAGGGACATATCCTTAAGCAGTTGTTTGTTTATACTTTCGCTATTAAAAAATAAATTAATAAATATTAAACAAATGAATTAAAGATGGATGAAATAAAAGCACAAATAAAAACTGTTAAAACTCTGTGAAAGTCAGACTTTAAAGGAAGAGAGACAAATAAAGGAAATTAAAATTACTGGATAATAAAAAAATAAATAAAAAAGGACATTTCTGAAATAAAAAAAAATTAAAGATGCTGTTTTTTCCCACAAACCCTGCAGTTTATCTACGAAGCAGTACACGTCGTATCTCTCTGTGGGGTCCCGGCGGCCATAAGTTCGTACACCTGGGCGCTGCAGAAGGTTACCCTCACAGCCAGGACGAGACCTGGTGATTGGATACCTGAGGAACATCAATCACACCTTTTTTAGATCAAAAAGGGACTAAGAAACCTCACTGTAATTACAGTAAAAGATGAAACCCTTTCTTAGCCTCTTCACAAATTTTTGACAGCAGCAGAGATGTTCAGTAATATCAAAAAAATTAAAGTTTTCAATTTTCTAACAGTAGAAAACTGGTGGAAATGTTGGGTTTTCTACCTGACAGACTGGTCAGCGAGCCAGCCTGCATCACACTGATCCAAGCCATCCTGGTAGGCGGCAGTCAGCTGTGCAGGTGTGGCGATGGAGGCGTTTACAGAGCGACACGCCTCCTGTGCTTCAGTAAAGTCCAGAGAGTAGCGGCTGGAGCTGGCTCGGTAGTGAAAAACCACACCTGAACAGAAATAATCAAAGGGCACAAAAGCATGTCAGGTTTATTCACTAATTAACGTCATCTGATTGTAATCAACGAGCAAAACTGAACCCATTAGTTTCAAACAGTGCTGTCAAGTAACAAAGTTGAAATACTTTGTTATCTTAAGAAGAAATTCTGGCTACACTGGAAAAAATCGGACTCTAGGTACTGTAAGTCATTTTTTCTTAAAATAAGTGCATTTGATCTTGGATTGAGGAGGTAAAATAGCCAATGGAACAACAACTTTCACTTAAAATAAGAAAACACAAGTGCATCGTCTTATTTCAAGTGCATATTATCTAATTATTGTATTTTAAAATAAAAAATACTAATTCCATTGGCAAACTATGTAATTCACCAACTCAAATCAAGGGTAACTTAATTTAGCAAATTTTAAACTTATTTCTAGATCATTTTTCCAGTGTATCTATACTTTCATTATATTTTAGACAGCTTTTTACTTCTTCTTCTTACATTTATTTTTGCAATTATCTCGACTCTCTATTCCTTAAATTTTTAAAACGGACATGTTAGTTTTGTTCCCTTAAAACACTTTTTTTTTAATGGCACGTTGGTACTGAAAAAAAAACTTATAAAACATCAAAATAATTTGTTTAATCCAGACAATTAAGTTCTTTGTGGTTGGACTGGGTGCTGCCCCCACTTGTTGTTCACCACATGCCAAAATAAAAATGTTTTTTCAAGATGATGCAAACTTAAATTTGACACTGTCACCATTAGTTATAAAACTAAGAAAATTAAGTCTAAAGATGTTATCGTCCAGAATTGTAGAAAAAATGCCTTTAATAGGCTAGTGCAGTAACCGGTATAAGGTTTAAAGCGGAGGTCTTCAACAGGGGGTCCGTGACCCCTAGGGGGTCCATTGAGGTACTGCATGTTTGGTTGATTAGACTTTTTTTAACATTCAACGCTGCAATTTTTTCCTCTAATTGAAATGTTTTTAAATTCACATAAACATGAATTCAACAGACTGTAGTAAACAGATAAATGGAGGCAGAAGGTGTCTTTTAGTCATCAATGCTCACATTCAGCGACACACAGGAGCTCTTTCAAGCTGGGCACCGTTTCATTCACAACACCTGTCCCATCAACCAGGAATCAGAATCAGAAATATNCAAGGGTAACTTAATTTAGCAAATTTTAAACTTATTTCTAGATCATTTTTCCAGTGTATCTATACTTTCATTATATTTTAGACAGCTTTTTACTTTTACTTCTTACATTTAGTTTTGCAATTATCTCGACTCTCTATTCCTTAAATTTTAAAAACGGACATGTTAGTTTTGTTCCCTTAAAACACTTTTTTTTTTATGGTACGTTGGTACTGAAAAAAATAAAAATAAAAACATCAAAATAATTTGACCATTAAGTTCTTTGTGGTTGGACTGGGTGCTGCCCCCACTTGTTGTTCACCACATACCAAAATAAATATGTTTTTTCAAGATGATGCAAACTTAAATTTGACTCTGTCACCATTAGTTATAAAACTAAGAAAATTAAGTCTAATGATGTTATCTTCCAGAATTGTAGGAAAAATGTGCCTTTAATAGGCTAGTAAAGTAACCAGTATAACGTTTAAACGATTTGTCCTTAACATTTTCCTCGCATTACTTTTACTTTAATACTTTAAGTATTTTTATAAATGGTACAACAAATTTTATTTTCACACAAACTTACTTGAGTAGACAGCTTAAGTTGATTCTCTAGCAAAAATGTTTTTAAACAGTACGACTAATACTTCTGCTTGAGTTATGTTTATACAATTATACTTTTGACACCTCGGGTCTCAACTGGATTACAGTATTAATTTCATCCATCCATCCATTTTCAGTCACACTTGCGTCACAATTTCACACTCGCAAGGGGTGCTGGTCCTTATCTCCAGTTGTCTGTGGGTGAGAGGCGGGTCCATCCTCGACAGGTCGCTGGTCCATCGCAGGGCAACACAGAGACAAACAACCATTCACACACACTCACACCTAAGGAGAATTTAGATAAGCCAATTAACCTATGGTAACAGACATGTTTTTGGACTGTGGGAGGAAGCTGGAGTACCCGGAGAGAACCCACGTATGCTCAGGGAGAACATGCAAACTACATGCAGAAAGACCCCGGGCCGGGAATCGAACCGAATCTAACCTTCTTGCTGCAAGGCAGCCGTGTTACCCACTGCTCCACTGAGCAGCTCATATTCATTTCAAAGCTACTAAACAAAATATTCCTTACAGGTTACCGAAAGCTGTTCAAAAACTTGCATTTATAATTATATTAAATGAATAACCTAAAGAAAAGGAATCAAATCCGAACCCGCTCCAAGGTTCCCTAATGGGGGGAAGAAAAGGAAAAAGAATAAAAAAGCAGAAAAATGTGGAGGAGTGTCTGTCTGTCTTTCACAGTGAGTTATAATGGTAACAGATTATGCAGAAATGTGCTGCTGACAGAAGCAGAGTCAGAAACAGGAGGGTATAGAAAGAGAGCATTTCAGCTGTCATCCCGGGACTCTTTATATCACTGTATCCTTGTGTCATTAGGTCTGGGGGAACATTTCTTACTGAGGGGAAATCCTGGCAGAGACACAGGAGGACGTAAAAGCGTGTCTGAGCTGTTAAATGGAGAGCTGTGTGTCCAACATAAGGAGCGCCTTTGTGTGGATGGATCCAACAAAGAGTTCTGTTCAGCGTTCATGTGGAATATGAGGGAGGCTGGATTCGGTGGACGAGTCGTTTCCAGGGGATGGGCTGCACTGACCGCGGCCATAAATCTGGGATTTTTTTCAAATGTCTGCAGCTTTGTCATCAGGTGGAGTAAAAAGTGAAAAATGCTTTTAACATCTACAGTATTATGCCACCTGACAACATCGAAGGAGAATATGACTCACTGGGCTTTTACGTTAAGAGGCGTCTAATTATGAAGTGAAACAAAAGGAGAAGAGTCTAGAAAATGGGACTTAAGCCCCTCTAGGTTAGTTTGAAAAACTACCAGCTTTGCAAATTGAAAAGCTGAGAAGTTATTCTTCTCATTCTTTGCAATAGGCTGAAATCATGTTTGACAGTGTGGTCCTGTCATCACGCCTCCTACTGATTATGGCTCCTGGCTACTTGGCCGGGGTGATATCCTTGTGGCTGACTGGTAGGCGTGCGTGGCTTTCACCCAGGAGTCTGTGGGATCAAATTCTGCCCGGACCCCCTGCTACGCAGCAGATACATATGTATGATTGGATTGAGAAAATCTCTGAATATTAGTTTTAAATCCTGTTCCAAATTCCCATAAGGATTTAGGTCTGGACTCTGACTGAACTTCTAAAACAAGAAGATAGTTTGATCTTATCAATTCCTCTGCAGCTTTGGCTGGAGGATTGTGGCCGTCTACCTTTAATCCCAGTGTTATTCTCTCTAACAGGCATGCTTGTTTTTTAGCTTCCCTTTAACTCTAACAAAGCCTCTCTGTCACTGCTTAAAAAAGTCGTCCCCCAGTAAGATGCTGCCACCACCATGTTTCCAAATATGGATGGAGAATTGCAAAGCATTTGGTTTGTTGGATTTCCAGCATACACACGTTTATATATAAGATCCATATGTACCCTGAATGGTTTGTGGAAACTAGGAATGTGATTTATGACGTCTTTTCTGGTATGACTAAAAGTTGTGAATCAACCTCCCCATGGGTTTGGGATCTCCCCTAGAATCAGAGTGGGCCTCCTGGCTGCTTCCCTGATCTCTGCTTTCCCTGCCTGTTATGTCCGTATAGGAAGATGGAATGTCATTTCAGTTGTGATGATTGATGAACAGAACACTGTTTAAAGTCTTTCTACAGTCTGTTTGCAGCAACAAGGTCCTGGA
>NW_015151808.1:59317-64839 GCF_000732505.1 Cyprinodon variegatus | reverse complement strand
GACATGATGAATGGATGGATGGATGGATGGATGGATGGATGGATGACATGATGAATGGATGGATGGATGGATGGATGGATGGATGGATGGATGGATGACAGACGGATGGATGACTAAGGGTTGGAAGTAATTTCCTTTGGGTAAATAAACATAAACATAAACTTTAAATTAATAAACAAAAAGCACTTCCATATGAAAAACCTGCAGGTAAAGAAAAAAAGATGGAAACAAAACAACTTTGTCAGACATTTGAAATTAAGAATGGTCCTGGCACTTTTTTGCATCCATGAGATGCCGCACTTTGGCTGAATTCATCTTATTGGCAAATGTACAATTTTCCTGCTTTCATTACTTTTTTAGATAAATGCACATTTAATACCACATGCTAAATGATTTACATATAACTCAACTTTGTCCATAAAAGGACTTGAAATTGAAGTTTTAAACTTGCTGTGTCATTTCCTTATTTGACTTGATTTTAAACTTGGCAAATAACTATATTTTCTTGAGACTTAAAAACGAAACACTTGGCCGCACCTCCAATATACACCATTGTGCTGAAATCCATCTAGTTTTTAATCCATATGGTTTAATTGACACAGGTGTTCTACTCTGTTTTTGAGGCCACATAGGGGTCTAAAATTCTGTGTTAATTGACTCTCCAGAAATCCGCCCAGTTATTAATTGCAACCTTCCACTTTGTGACTAAGCGTCTGTTTTCAATATTAACCACTGTTATAATAGTACCAACTGTTGCTCATTCAATGCTTAATACAGATGACGTTTCTTGACTGGACTTAATGCACAGGTGGCATCATTTTACAGAAACATGTTGGGGCGACAGTGGTTCTCGCCGCCAGTTCGAACCCCAGCTCTGTCTGTCGTGTGAACCTGCGCCTGCATTACCTACTGATGGTGGTGTCTGTGTACACTAGTCTCACTCCTGTCAGTAAGGCTGCCTCAGCTTACCATCATCAGTGTGTGAAATGGTGGCTAAATGTGTAAATTCAACATTAAACCTAAAGCTCCTGAGCTATCTCTATAGTTATGCTGCTATAGGCTTAGACTTCTGGAAGACATAGGGACCCCCTTTTCCATCATTCTGTTTCATTCTATCTCTATTCTCCCACTCTGCAGAATCTGTTTGTTCCTTGCTGTGTGTTTCCTGGATGTGGCCGCCTGTGGAGCTGGTTTACAGTTACCTTTTGTATCTGTGCTTCTCTCTGTATGTCTGCTTCTGTCTCATTGAAACCCAGTCAGCCTCAGTAGATGGCCGCTCACACTGGTTCTGCTGAATGTTTCCCCTGTTACAAGGGAGTTTTTCCTCTCCACTGTCACTACAAGCATACTTAGAGTGAGTTTTCCTTAGATAGAGAACTTTGAATCAATGTGACTGTATGATCTGGTGAACTGGAAAGTGCCTTGAGATGACGTGTTATGATGCACTATATTAATAAACTGAATTGAACTGAATTATATTAATGTTGTGTAAAAAAAACTGTAAAGAGCTTTGGAGTCCCCTTACTTGTAAATGTGCTTTATAAGTACATTTCAATCCTGTGAACTTCTGAGAGTTTGTAGAGAAGGTGTTTATGCCTTAGAGATGCAGTGATTTGACCTCTCATTTACCTGCATCCATGGAGGTGATAGGAAGCAAGGAAATGAGGGACAGCGCAGCAGTATAAAGTGTTTGGATGTAAATTAGGGGACGTTGCTGACTTGGAACAAACTGAAGCAAGCCACAGCAAGAGGCATAAAACAGCTGATAGGAATGATAGGGGACTTAACTCTCCAGCACAGAAGAGGGCAGTAGTGAGCAGAGACAGGGCAGAAAATGATCATTAAGAATACTAATCACTCATATGAGACTTATGTTCCCAACAGAGCACTTTGCTCTCAGTCTGCAGGTGCTCATACAGGTCAATCATCTCGTTATCTCAAGAAATCAATAAATGTTTTCTTGCGATAACGAGATAATTATCTTGTTATCTTGAGAAAACAATTAATGGTTCAACCGTGATAACGAGATAGTTATGTCATTCTCTCAAGAGGGCAAAGGGGAAAAAAAAGAGTCGAGCGCAACCCCCCTCGGCGTCCGTAGTTTGATACCTCAGTTAGAAAAAGATTTGTTGTCATATTGTTAAAGAATAATGGAGGTTCACAGGTTTCTAGTAAGTTCTATAGATTGTGAAAATGCTGCAAAAGCTGCACTGCAAAAAACTATTTAGAAATACATAAAAAATGTATTTGTCAATGGAGATTGTTTACTCTTAAAATAATTAGATGATATGCACTTTAAATAAGACAGTTGTTTTTTTCTTATTTTAAATATAAATTGTCTTGTTTCATTTGCAAAGTGTCTCACATCAGTTCAAGAAAAATGCACTTATTCTAAGAAAAAAAATGACTTATTTAGATTTTAAAAAATGTGCAAATGATGCCGACAGTTTTTCTGCTGGCAAAATAATTTTTGTGTTTAAGATCTGCTTTTCTACTTCTAACATGACAGGTAAGAAAACAGACAGACTGGACATGTTTAAGGAAAACGCTTTGAAGAAAACAGCTTGTGGACAAGTTTTACTTCGTCCATTTGTTAACACCTTTGGCTTTGAACTCTGCCAGCAGTAAACATCTGGAGACAATCAGTGAGTTTATGGACTCTTAAAGCAGTCTGTTTATTTGCTTGTAAAGAGCAAACAGAATATTTACTCACCGGAGACGGTAAGACTGACTGCGCTTTGAGTCTCCTCCAGTCCATGTGTCACCTTGCAGATGTAAACCCCGGAGTCGCTCCTGCTGACCCCAGTGATCGTCAGTGAAGCATCCTGAACTGACTGCGGGTTTGTAGGCACTGACACTCTGTCCACAAACGTTGCTCCAAACTTTACCCTCCCTCCTTGGGCCACCAGTACCACCTGGTCTCCTAGTAGCGAATGCAGCTTTATCCACTGGATTCTGACCTCTTCGGAGCTGCTTTGGGAAACGGGCATCATAGAGAAGCTGCACCTCAACACCACCGTGCCGCCTAGAGAGCTATCCACATGCAGGGATCTTGGTATCATTGCTGTTGGTTGGGGAGAATCTGAAAAAAAAAATAGTTTGGGGTGAGTGTTTTGCAATTTAAGCTGCATGCTAAAATCCCAAAACTTTTTGTTGATAGATGGTGTGTTCCTGATAGGGAAGGAAAAGATATAACTTCAGTGATTAAGACCTGAAAACTACACTTTCATTGCAATTCTCTGCTACTTAGAATATCCTATAAAAGAATAGAGTAGAGTAGAATAGAATAGAATAGAATAGAGTAGAATAGAGTAGAATAGAATAGAATAGAATAGAATAGAATAGAATAGAATAGAATAGAATAGAGTAGAATAGAATAGAATAGAGCTATGGGGAAAGTCAGGTGTATCAACGGTGAGCATCATCTTCAGAAGATTTTTAGTGTCTTCAGTCAGAGGCCTCTCCAGATCTGGTGCAAGACAGACCTCTACAGAAGATCCCTACTGCCTACAGCTATCAACACCTAAAACACCTGTTTAAGAAATAACTTATGAGTTGCTGCAACATTTAATTTTGGGATTAATAAATTGTTTTTCAATCAAATTGAATTGAATTAATTGTGGAAAAGGTCTACATCAGAAAAGCAAGTAACTGCGCTTTTGGTTCAAATAAAATGTGTAACTGGTCGAAGTTTGTAAAAAATAACATTTTATAAGAACAGAGATGAGCTGAGATGGTTTACGGTGTGACAGCTGCTGACTGAAAGGATCTACATTAACAGCCCCAGGATTCAGCCGTGTCTCTCTGAGACTATAGGAGCTCCATGTGATTGGAGACATTGTCCAACAGTGATGAAGTGTTTTCCTTCCGTTTTCCACCATCTGCACAGAGCCCAGGGTCTATTTTAGGAGTGATGCTCTTTCCGATGAGCTTATTCAACTGCATCCTCACAGCTGTAGATAAAGCCCCTGTCACATCTTGATGATTTAGATGTATGCCTGACATACAAAAAATGCGACAGAAATTCAATGGTCTACATTGGATAAGTTATGGGTCAGTTTTGTATAAGTTATCAGCACGCTGAAGCACGCTGGCACACATCAACATACAGCAACATGTGCCAGCGTTTGCTCATACATGGGGNTATGGGTCAGTTTTGTATAAGTTATCAGCACGCTGAAGCACGCTGGCACACATCAACATACAGCAACATGTGCCAGCGTTTGCTCATACATGGGGTATAAGTTACAGGTCAGTTATTTGATCGTTGACATACATTAATTGTAAACACTGATAAGTGTCATGTTTTTTTCTTTTTGGAATGACTATGACCTGGATGACTGAAAACCTTCACCAGCGTGTGCATAACTTATCAAGAACTTCCCTCTAAAGCATATCAACGTATGTGACGTGTTCCAGATGACTGCTGAACGTGTTTCTAAATTACAGCTACTGTTTAATGGTGTATTGGCAGCATTTGGTATAAAAGGAAGTTCACAGGAGGAAACTGTCAGTTCTCATCTGGACTGCATCCCCATCACAGGGTGAGTCACATGGCCACGACCAACTGACCACCAACCAGCTGCGACTGCAAACCTTCTTTATTTATTTATTTATTTATTTATTTGGTGGGCGCTAAACAGCAGCCATGTTAATTCTGCGATCAAAGACATCTTTTTATGCAGGCCAGGCGCCTCCGGACACTTCGCTGCCCCCCTCAGGACACTGCTTGTGCATCAGATCACGGGCGTTAGGCTGTCGTTGGACATAAGTTCTGTACTAGTTATGAATACTCTATGTATACGCCCAAAATTGGAATACTACATAGAAAGTTCAGCGTTTTAGAAACCGCTGCTCCTCCACATCCAGAGGAGCCACTTGAGGTGGCTCAGGCATCTGGTTACGATGCCTCCTGGACGTTTCCCTGGTGAGGTGTTCCAGGCACGTCCCACCGGGAGGAGGCCAAGGACATGCTGGAGGGAAGATGTTTCTTAGCTGGCCTGGGAGCGCCTTCGGGTTCCCCCGGAGGAGCTGGCCCAAGTGGCTGGAGAGAGGGACGTCTGAGCCCTGTTAAGAAGCCACTTAAGCTGCTACCCTCATGACCTAACCATGGATAAGCTGAGGAAGATGGATTGATGCAGTCCCTGATTAAAATTGTTCAGCAATTCGATCATGGATTGAACTATTCCTTTAATCTCAGCGTTGAACAAGCCAACAACAACCTTGCTAGTAGTAGGCATCTTGCTCACATTTGATTCACTTCAATTATTCTTCCTTCTGCTCCACCAAGCAGCTGTATCCAAGATGACCAAATTTCCAAACCAATATCATCAACGATTGGCTGAGCCGGAGAAGTGTTTTGTATGGGACACATTTTGTAGATGGTTGCAGGTGCAGCTACCTTAGAACCTTCTCTAAGTACACTTTAAAGGAAAAGTCCAGTCGGCCTCAGCAGATGGCCGCTCACACTGAGCCTGGTTCTGCTGGAGGTTACTGCCTGTTGAAAGGGAGTTTTTCCTCTC
>NW_015151808.1:50509-57027 GCF_000732505.1 Cyprinodon variegatus | reverse complement strand
TGTGAATTGCAATATAGAAATAAACTGAATTGAAATAAACTGAATTGAAAATCACTCAAGTTAGACTGTATGAACTAATGAACTGTAAAGTTCAGATGATGTGTTTTGAATTTGCGGTATTTAAATAAACTGAATTTAATTGAAATGATCAGCCACTATTTAAGTTCCCTTTTGTCTCATTAAGGAAGGTCAATTTGTTTGGGTTAGTTTTATTCTATTACAGACATTTTGAGTAGTTTTGGTTCCTTTTCCGTCTTTTCTGGATCCATTTTTGTAATTGTTACATTTTTTGGGGGGGGGGGGGTTAAATAAAAGAACCCTCTTTTTGGACATAAACGTGTGCAAGACTGCCATCACAGAGAAACTAAGGTTTGAAGTACTATTCTGATGAAAGTTGAAATACCTTAAGTAGTTATTTAATACTTTTACCAAGTTACTGTAAATCCAAGTTTCTTGCCTAGTTTAAAGAGCAGTTAAGCCCTGATCACTCCACTTTAATCTGTTCAACATTGTCAAGAATTATAAATGGCTAAAACTGCCAGAAGCCGCAAAACTAAACTGAAACACATATTTTTGATTCGTGGTCTAAATGAATCATCCCTTTCAGTAATTATGGTACATTTCTAGCTTTGTTTTGGTGGAAACAAAACTATTTCATTTGTGGAAACATTACACCTGAAAGTGTCTTTAAGCAAAGAAAGGCTGAGACTCTACAGCAACACACCTGCTGGATATCATGGAGGACGGATTTCATTTCTATCAATAAAACAAATTTAACTCAAACACTGTTTAACTTTTTGCCTGGCCGACATGTTAATCTGTTTTATTTTGTCTCGCTGCGTTCAGGTCATGTTAAGATTAAATCATTTATTTCTGGATTTAACTCACCTGCCAGAGGATGAGTGTAGCAGAGGCACACAAGACAGAGCAGGTGTGTGAGGATGTGTCCAATCATCTCCATCCAATCTGTAAGAAAGCAATAAAAGTCAGCAAACAGAGCATCATTAGTTTATGACATATTACTAACCTTATTTCATAATTTCACAGCATTTCTTGTTGGTTGTTGAGAAATAAACTGAATTGAATACAAACTCATGAGAGTATTGATGATATTCCTTTTAAACATATCTGTAGGCTAAATTATTTTACATTATGTTATTTAATTGTTGAGTTTATTCCAGATTATTAATACAAAACAAACAGGAAGGCAGAAATTATTTGTATTGTTTAGTTGTTTCAAAAAGGTTATTTCAATTGTTTTACAAATGGTTTTGCTTTTATTTTTCTTCTGTTTTATAATCTAATTTATGTAAAACTTACTTTAAATTGTCCACGTAATGAATTGTGCAAATAAATACAAATAAAATTGCCTTGCCTAAAAATATGAAACAAAAACAAATGTCAAATGAGGTTAAAAAAATAAAATAATCCTTCCTGACAGAGCTTAGTGGCTACTGTACGGAAGAGGATTAGGGCCACTGAAAAAAAAAAAAAAGTAAACTGATTTTAAAATTTTATTTCAGTTTAACATGGGAAAAAAGTCACAATTCTGAGATTAAAGTCAGAATTCTGACTGAATTCTGACAATAAAAAAGTCAGAATTCTGAGAAAAAAAGTCNAAAGTCAGAATTCTGACTTTTTTTCTCAGAATTCTGACTTTTTTTATTGTCAGAATTCAGTCAGAATTCTGACTTTTTTTCAGAATTCTGACTTTTTTTCTCAGAATTCTGACTTTTTTTATTGTCAGAATTCAGTCAGAATTCTGACTTTTTTTCAGAATTCTGAGATCAAAGTCAGAATTCTGACTTTTTTCCCATACTATACTGAAATACAATAAAAAAAATCAGTTAACTTTTTTTTTTTCAGTGGCCCTAATCCTCTTCCGTACTACTGTCTCAGTAATGTTGATGTATTTGTTTATTTCTCCGCAGCAGCAAAACTGGAGGATTTTTTATTTTAGCTTACATTTTTGAAAATTTGTATTTTAGTTTTCTATTCCTATTTTACCAGCATTTTTAATGCTATTAGAACAATATTCTAATATTTTTGCATTATATTTTATGAAATTGTTACATATAATAATAATATTGATACATTGATGCTGATTTTTGCACAGTTTAGTCAGTTAAATAACATCCTGCTGTCATTTTTTTTGCACATGTCTGTTGTTGCTCCTATTTTCCATAAATCAATTACTGTTAAAATGTCTACAGCTGGTACTGGTTTTTACTCTCCAGATACAGAGTATTTATATTGTAAAAACACTGTATAGTATAATACTGTATTTGTTTTAATTTTCCTCTCTACTATAACCTTCTGCTGCTGTAAACACCACTATTTCCCCATTGTGGAACAAAAAAGGGATTTTTTTATTATGTTCTATTCTATTCTATTAATCATCTGGGAGAGGCCCAGCCAGAGTTCAGACTTCAGCCTGATTTAAACTAAAGACTGAAGGAAAGAAGCTCTTCTAACCTCAAAGACTTGCTGCCATTATGAAAAGGGTTTGACTTCAAGAACACAGTAAAGTTTGTCACATTTGTCAAGCAGAAAATGGCTTGTTTTGTAACATAACTTTTTAATAATAAAATGTGAAAAAAATAGAAATCAAATGTTCATTTCAAAATGAAATCTCTCTCAAATTGCAGCCCCTACCACATGCTGCTAGCTCCTCCCCCTTTACCTTTCATGGCGCATACGGTAAGAACACTATCCAGGGTAGGAACAGGATATCCAGGAAACCTTCAGCCTTACGGGCGTCATTATGCAACAGAAACTCATATGAATGACGCTGGTCCAATTGGGACTACAGCCTTCAGAAAAAGAATTCAACATGCTGTCAAAACATCTTCAGTGTGAATCTATGGGCTGACGGGGATATTTTTGGCTTCCAGGAATTGTACAAAGATATTTGTAACCTGGGATTTTTTGTTATCTTGCTAAAATGTGAGGAGGTGGTTGTGGATTAATAGTTAAATAAATGAATCTCATAATGCATTCAAAACGCCATTAATAAAATGCACCAGCTTTAAAGTTAGAGGTGTCAAGTAACAATATATAAATACTTTGTTACCTTGAGTAAATATTTTGTTTATCTATACTGTAGTTGGGACAAATTTTTACTTCTTTCCTTACATTTTAAAATTAGACTTGTTAGGTTTGTTTAATTAAAGCTAATTTTCTTTATGGCTTGTTGGTATTTTAAAAAACAAAACATAAAAAAACATGTTTCTTCTAGACAATACATTTCTTTTTGGTTGGACTCAGTAATGCACCACTGTTGTTCGCCTGATACCAAAATAAATAGTTGCAAATAGTAAATAGTCAAGATGATGTAAAGTTAAATTTCACACTTTTACCATTAGTTATAAAAGTAACAAAATTAAAGTATAAGAAAATTATCATCCAGAATTGTGGAAAAATGTTCCTTTAATAAGGTAGTGCAGTAAAGCTTCTGTCCTTATTATTATTATTATTATTTTTTGCATTACTTTTACTTTTATACTTTTAAAATGGTACTTTTACTTTTTTCACTTTTACTTCTACTTAAGTAATAAGCATTGATACTTCAGACACATATGATACCATCAAATTTACTCTATAGGACGCAGCGTTGACATAAGCAAATATCTCCCCCACATAAGAGCCTACATACTGTCTGTGACCTGCCTGTTACAGCAAAAACTGGCACAGATCGGGAGGAGAGCACCTCTCCACTCCTGTCGCTACTGAATTTGAGCATTTGTCAACTCAAGTTGGTTAGGAAGGTGAACCTAAGTCAGTTCAAGACCTTTATGAGGACAAAGAGCAAAAAGATCAGCTTTCCTTAGATCATTTCTGACAATTCCGAAAACAAACAAACAAACAAAAAATTATGGACATGCAACCCACTTGTTGCAGTGGCTGTCCAGGTGATCTGTGAAGATAGTAAATATGGACCTTCTGGGTTGGTGTGGTTACACATCATATGTGCTGGATCCCCGTGGTTAACTTAACCAAGTCCTGACATACTGCGGGCAGCAAGTGAGGTAACCCAGTAACCACCGGGCCAGATGTTGGTCCATTCCTGACCAGATGTTGGTCCATTCCTGACCAGATGTTGGTCCATTCCTGGCCAACTAGTTTCTCAGCTGGATGGTTTCAATTTACCAGAGAAACCAAAGATCGTCTCTCCACTTTGAGGCTTCATTAGGATAGTTAGAGCTTTGTGCAGAAGGTAGATGACACCCTGGTTGCTGTGTCTGTCCTAAGGAACACCTGCACCATCCACCTCACAGCTCTGAGGTCGTTGCTTATATTGCCAAAGGGGGCATGCACACAAACAGATTTAAACAACTGTGTGCACAATATGGAGAAACTGGGCTTTTTGTGCAATTACAGAAAGATTTTTTTTCTTTCTAAAACTCAGAAAACAATTTTAAAATGTACAAAACGTCACTAAATTTTACTCAGCAAGGTATATTTTCATCTTTCACTCAATGGTTGCTTCGTACTCCACATCCACAGATCAAGGTACAAATCTTGACATGTTACCAAGACAGAATAGCAGCAAAAACTGCTTGGATGTGATTTTCTGATAAATCAAACTGTGTTTTCTCTAAAAACCAGACAGAAGGAGTCGGTTTGTGCTACTTCTGACACACTAATCAACAGAAATAGGTACTACAGCTATTCATTCATTCAGGGTGATGGATGTATAGCCTTTTATCATTTATTCTAAAACTGGGTGAAGAACCTGATTGTTAGATTCTTTTTTTTTTTTTTTGCACAATGCTCATATAGACTTAGACAGATTTATTTTGTCATTCTGTAGGGTTAGGGTTAACAAAAAGAAATTTCAGTTAAAACAGCTATATAAAATATGAAATATATATTATATGTATCATATATATGATACATAAAATATCATATAAACTAGATGTTAAGAAAAACATATTATCCAATGAGTACAACCAATAATCTGAAGGCAGTTCCTTTAAGATTTCTATTTAGAATTACAGTCTTTACAACTTTATAGGAAATGTATTAACATCATGATAAATAAATAACTGAAATAATCAGTATTGGAACGGATACAGAAAAGTGATAACAGCACTCCCATCAGCAGCTCTTGGCCAGCCAAGTCATTATGTTTATAAAGAGATCGGTTGATAAAGCTGCCAGTGAATTTAAATGCCATAATTGGTCCTCAGTGTCCTTTTTCCTAATGTGTTGCTTATCTAGAGGCTTAATCATGGCAGCATGGGAAAAAATTACAACCAGCACAAAAATCATTCAGGTTAAAATTACCTTAGAAAAAATCCTTCAAAAAAAATGTATCCAACATTGAAACACATTGCATACATGACAGTTTCTAAGACATGTATTAATTTTACAGAATTGTTGTACCTTACCTTATTGTTCAACAAGTCAGAGGGCTTTATCATGTAAAACTTTTGGAAATGAAACTTCCTGCAGCTCCCCTCTTATAGACGTCCTTCTCCACCACTCTGCACTGGCTGCAAGTTCAGATTGACTTTGCACCCTCTAATATCTAACTGGAGGTAGAGGAGGAGCCCACTGGACCAGCGATGCAACTCAGCTTAGACAGGGAGGAAAAAAAGGAGGAGGCAAAATTTGGGGGAAGTGAAAGTGGGGAAACCCAGAGTGGGAGAGATTAGTAGTGGTGAGTCACAGGAGAAAAAAAAAGTTAAAGACTAAAAAAACAGACACATTTCAAGGTGGGGTCTGTATGTTTTACAAAAAATCAAGGACACCAAAAAAAAAAAAAAAATAGAAAACACATTTCAGTAAATAATATCCTTACTAAATAATATCACTTACTATTTCTGCTTCCCTTCGCAGCAGAAAATAGAACCTTAACTTCTTTATAGGTATATTTTATACACACACACACACATATATATATATATATATATATATATATTTTTTTTTTTTTAGAAACCCTCAGAGTTCCCGCTCCCCAGACACCTCGGCTCTGCTAGGGGAAGACATAGTCCCTCCATCATGTCCTGGGCCTTCTCCCAGCAGGATATACCTGAAACAGCTCCTGAGGGAGACGCCCAGGGGGCATCTGAAAAAGATGTCCAACCTGAATCCTCTCGATTTGGAGGAGAAACAGCTCTTCTCTGAGCCTCCTCTTGATGACCAAGCTCTTCAGCCTCTCTCTAAGGGAGAGCCCAGCCACCCTGCAGAGAAAGCTCATTTCAGCAGCATGTATCCGGATCTCGTTCTTTCAGTCCAGATCCGGATTTCATGACCATAGGTGAGGGTAGAAACAGACCGACCGGTAAATCAAGAGCTCTGCCTTTTAACTCAGCTACCTCTTCACCATGAGAGACCGGTGCAGCATCTGCATCATAGAAGCAGCCGCACCAATTCCTCTATCTTTATCAGCAAAATATGTCCGCTTCATTTCTGGACCCCAATACACTTGAAGTCCTCCTCTTGAGCCAGGAACAAACCCCAAATGCCTTCCACAAGTCTACAAATCATATCAGGGCAAACTCCCAAGAACC
>NW_015151808.1:47425-49676 GCF_000732505.1 Cyprinodon variegatus | reverse complement strand
CTTTAGCAGCACCTCATCATGATGGGAGTCAGAGCGACAGGCCGCTAATCATTGAGTGAGGTGACCTGAGGCTTCTTTAGGACTGGAATAATGCTGGCACACATGAAGCATGCTGGCAATACAGATCAGTCCAGCTAGGTGTTAAAATTGTCTGTGAGGACACCAGCCAGCTGATCTGCACACTCCTTATACACCTGCCCAGGTATGTTATCAGGCCCTGGGGCCTTCCTTGGGTTGACTCTCCTCAGAGTTTTCCTCTCTTCAGCTACGTCCAGGTTTAGTGCCTCCTCTCCCTGGTGTGGAACAGCTTTCACTGCTGGAGGCTGTTTAGTGCCTCAAACCTTCCAAAGAAGCTGTTCAGTTCATTTAGGAAGTCAGTGTTTGCTGCATCTACCGGGGGGAGGGTGTGTTGCAGTCCATGTACCACACCGTCTAAACTATATACCAGAAATATATATTTATACATATTAAAACTCCTTTCTGCATTCAGCCATCCACATCCACTACAACTTGTTGAAGAAAGGCAGAAGAGTTTCTTCAACTTTTAATTATCCTTTGGGATTAAAAATGTATTTTTGAATTGATTATAAAAATCTCAGTGCTCTAAACACCAAAAAGTTCTTTATAAACATCTTTTGACTCTGACCTGGGTTATGAATAAGTTCAGTCTCTGCTTCTGGTGTCCAAGAAGTTAAAGCCTGGTTCAGTAGAACATTTAAAGTTTTCGTTCCACTGTCCAAAAAGTCCTCAGTCAAGGTCAGCATTAGTGAAGCAATGCTTCCACCTTGCATAAGCATCGGGCAGTTTGGCAGAATCCTTTTTATGCAGACCAATAGTGTTTCTCCATGGTCGCCTCTGTAATCTCTCGGGCAGTGACACACTGTTTCTCACTGTAGCTGCTTGCTGCCTCAGGGGCTCCATGAGCCAAACGGGCTTCATAGGACTCAAGCTTGACAGCAACCCTACTGCTGGTGTCCAGGGTTGCTGCCGTCATCTAAAGAGAACATTTTCCACTCAGACACTATGTCCTCAGTCTCACCTGGAACCTGAAAGAACCTCACCCAGTATTGATTGTTGATTACATCCATGACCAAGGGATACTTCAGACATTTTTAGGAGACCATCACGACTCAATACTTCACCTGTTGAATCTGTACAACAACCACTCTGCATTAGAAAGAAGTCCAGCTTTTCTCTAGGAGCTGGATTCCAGAAACCAGTCTGTACTTCTACAACAATCAACTAATCTCCAACTAACCCCAACCCCAGGCCTGGCTGCAGGGTGAGGCCATGGCTCTGCCACACCAGGCAACTTCACTTGACTCAATTTTTTGGTCATCATGAGAGCTTTTCGAACCATCCTAAAATAAAGATGTAATTAACAACCAAACAAAACTTATCAAGACGCAAGCACACATTATATATACTGTACCTCAGAGATAATTAGGTAATAATTAGGCCCTGGTGTAAATGTAATTTGATACTTTTGCTCAGAACGAGAAGGAGGGGCCAAAAAACACAACAGCTCTTACAGCTGATGAGTGTCGGGAGGGAAAAGAGTGACCCATTATCACCACAGATGGAGTCCATGGTGGGGAGTGTGGGTTATTACCACATAACTTGCAAAAACATGAGTAGGTTGGAGTCAATCAAAGCATGCGAAGCTTTCATTCAATATATGCAGCCAAAATTCAGTAGGTGCATTCAATGGTTGGGTCCTCTATGTGTAGCAAGGCAATTTGAAGTGCTGTAAATGACGATTGCAAAGCATACATTTTAAGAGATCCATCCATCCATTTTCTTCTGCTTTATCCAGGGCCGGGTTGTGGAGGCAGCAGTCTAAAGCTGGGCATACACTGTGCCATATTTTCAGTCGTTCCACCCAGCCACAGCTCACACTGTACTATGAATCCGCAGGGTTTAAAAGGTAACAGCTCTCTGCAGCCCGATGCTCTGATGCGATCTTACGACGGCCGACTGAATTTCAAACATGTTTGATTTTCTCCTGACCTTACGATTCCTGATCGGGAGGTGGTCGTGAGAAGCTGATCGCCCCGTCAGCCAGATCCTCCTCTCCAGCACCCTGGAGTAGACCTTACCGGGGAGGTGTGTGGTCCCTATGCAATTAGAGTACACACTCCGAGTGCAGGAAGTTGTCAAAATACATAAAAATGTAAAAAAATAAATAAATAAATAAAAAAGAAATCATGACATTGATTTTGAATAATATATATATATATATATATATATA
>NW_015151808.1:43300-46390 GCF_000732505.1 Cyprinodon variegatus | reverse complement strand
AATCAATATTTTATTTTATTAAATTATCATTGAATTAACTTATTTTTGTTTAGGGAATGTAAAGTAGAATTATATACAGATGGAAAACATTCATGTTCTTCTTTAAGTTACAGAAATTTCACAAATATTTGATCAAATTCTTGTTAGTGATTAAACTGAAATAGAATGTAATTAATATAATCAATTATTCAAAATGAGGGTGAAAAAAACCCAGAAAGTAGACATACGTCAATGTTTATGTACTTTAACAAACTGATAATCAGTATCAGTATGACTGTGTATAAAAGCACAGTGCTCATAGAGAATTACACATTTTTAAATTATATTTTGTACATTTTTTATTCAACATTCCAATTTACAGTAAATCTAGACAACTCAGAGCTTTAGTACATTTTTAGTAGTAAAATATATCAAAGACCCCACTGTGGCTGCAGGTCAAATAACAGGTTAAATATCGACATAATTTCTTCAGGTTGATTTCAAAACAAGTCAATTTTAACAGGAGTAATCGATGCAGTTATGGAACTGAGTCAGATATCCTCAAACAGGTCTTCTGCTGCAGACGTTTCAGTTGAAGCTCCTTTTTTAGCATCTATACGGTGGTGGGGAACCTGCAGTTGACTTGATGCTGCAGAAGAGTCTTTCCTGTGGAATATACAAACACATAGAAAATAAAGGTGTATTCTAACATTTGTTTGGCATACTAACGCCAAAGCACTGGTGTTGTTGGTCTACAGACCATCTAGAGCAGATTTCAAAGTGAGTTGAGAGTATATTACCATCACTTTTTACAGGTTTTAAAATCGTCAGGGGGAGAAAGTCAAATCACCTTAGACATTGGAGAATCTGGGGTCAACTAACAGGCAGGGGAGCCAACAATTCTTCCCTTTATAAATCTGCCTGCTTTTCTCACCTTCCTGAATCTAAAAATCAACCTTAGGGCTGAAGAGAATCCATCACAAACTTTATGCCATTTTTTTTTGTTTCTCCAAGCCTGGCTTGCTCCAACAATAAAAAGCTGAACATGAGAAGCAAAGTGCAGCGTGAGAGAGCAGAAGAGGGGCCCGGATCTTGTTTAAATCATTACCAACTGCATTTTAAGGCCTCCTGGAACCAGTTAGGAGCAAACAAGAGAAGCGTTTCAGCGAAGTCTTTGTACGCGGGGGGTATGACGAGTGTATTTATTTTTTTCCCCCCCAAGGGGTGAGATAGAATTGGGGTAGCGAGTACGCAGGAGCCCCCATAGAGAGCTGATCTGAGGAAAAGTAGAAGCTGCAGTATGTACCATGATAATGAGTTTGGCAGTCAAGAAGCTAAAAAAGGAGCTTCAACATAGACTTTACATCTACCCTTTCTATCAAAAGGAAGAAACAAAGGCAGTTATTGTTAAAGTACAAGTTATTGCCTAAATATCTAATTTATCAGTTTAGTACTTTTTGGCAGAGTGTGCTGTTAGATTTTTTTCCCCCCTTTCTTCCATTCTCTCTACTATATCACCATATATAGTCATAAATTCCACCAATCAATAGTAATAAGGTAGATATACAAGTATTTTTATTTTTTTACAGAGATGATTAAAAAGGACAAGCAGAACGGATTGCAAATCCTTTTTGATGCTAGGATTGTTTTTCACCTTTCCTGGTCCCAATCTTAACCCACTGAGAGCCTGATCTTCAAAGTTCCCATATAAGCAGTGCTAAATTGTTTGTAAAAGAAAAAAAAAGGCTGCATGTACAATTAGTGGGCGTGTCCTGGGTGATCTACATAGATAAGATAGAGATAATGGATAACAGATGCAAGAGCGATTCCCACTGCTCTATTTGCATGTGCCAGCAGTAGATTAAGGGAGCAGGATGGACATAAAAGAAAAATGAGATAACAAGCTATAGAGCTGGAGGTAATAAGGGTAATAATAAAAATAACAATAATGATAATTAGCACAATTTATAAATGCACTTAAAATGTATAACCTTAAAGTAAAAACATCTCAAAACATGAAAACAATAGTAGTTGAAGGTTTAAATATCGATAACAACAACTGGAAAAAGTGAGCTTTTCACAAACATTAGTAAAGGAAATTACAGTCAAGATTTACAGGGAAACGAAGGTTTTCTATAGTCTGGCAGCCTTCAATACTCATTGTTTATAAAACTGTAAGTTCAGTTTTAATGTTTTTTTCATGTTGTTTTAAATGTATTAAGATTGTATTCCTCATACAGAATTATTCCTTCCATATTCAATATTTGATTAATTAAAACCCTTCTACTGTTACTATTGGTGACAACCAGAAAACAAAACAAAAAAATAATAATAATAAAAAATATATATATATATATATATATATATATATATATATATATATATATATATATATTCACATCTGCACAGACTCATTATTGTCTTTTGTTGGATCTAAATGCTACAATGATTGCTGACATATTTGTACTTTACTTTGAAAATGTGCTAAATATAGATGTAAAAATTTGATCTGTTTCAGGTTAAAAAAATAAAAATTACATTTGAATATCATACTTCAATCTCTTTGCATGTCCTATAGTTCAACATATGTTTTGCATATTCATGAAGTCAAAATACTATTTTGCTCCTGACACAGATGCAGCTCTGGCTGTGGCTGGTTAGTAGATCTGCTTTGTTAATGCTATCAAGTTTTCTTTTTTACGCTAACCAGGTCCCCTGATGAGCCGCCACTATGTTTAGCAAATCCTCAGCAGTGAAAAACGTATTGTTCTAGCCTGTCACTGGGGTTAAGAGACTATAAAATAAGTGCTGAGGTAAAACAAAATATGACCCCTGGTCAATCTGGGTAATTAATACATAGAACAAACATTTAATCAATTCAAGGGATGTTTAAAAAAAAAGCACATATTGAAAACCATTTACCAGACAGTCAAGGGGAGATGCATTCGGCTAAATATAAGGGGGCGTAGCTTTACTGTGGGGTATACAGTCTACAGAAAGAAAAAAATGCCAAAAACATTCAGAATAATTAGGTTTAAGAATTAAAGAAGAAATATTTACTCTCATAGGCATTTTGAAAATAGAAAAGAGGGGTGTCGTTACTTGTCGTTT
>NW_015151808.1:40660-42571 GCF_000732505.1 Cyprinodon variegatus | reverse complement strand
AGGTATTTATCCATTCATCATTCCTTTCTGGCTTATCGTTTCGGTTAATGTAGTTGAAATCTCTGCTTTAACAACTGGCTTTTTTCCACAAAAGAAGTGTGTGCTTTAGTGTCAGATTTGTAGCTATCTGAACAATAAGTTACCCTTTCTTGAGCAGAACACACAGCAAGGATTTATCCCTTCGCCTCAGATGGAAACAAGTTTTGTTTCTAATGATCTTCAGATTCTCCTTTCTGATTCCTTTCAGTCCCCCTGACCATGTCATTCAGCGATAATTGTTTGTGTACTCAAAGGAGGGTTTTCTCATGAAAAGAGGGTAGTAGAGAGTAACTGTAAAACACTGGCTTTCCTTGAAACACACACTGGTTCTGTGAGTGATCAAATATGGCTTCCAGCCACCATGGATAATTACTACAAGACACGGTTGGGCTGTGGCTTCACAGAGGATTTTACTTTCTTTTTTTTTTTTTAACTAGCATTAACACAGTTTATAGTCTGAATTAAAGAGGAGCATCACTCTGACAGAATATGAAACTATATGTAGTGACTTGCAAAAGTATTGACACCCCTTAAACCTTTTCACATTACAACCAAAAAAATATCTTATTGTAATTTTGTGTCAAAGGCCAAAAGAAAGTGAAACAATACAATAAAACTCTGAAGTAGAACATTTCTTTCTTTTTTTAACTTAATTCTCAATCTGAAAAGGTCTTTGTGCAAAAGCATTGACCCCACTCAGTCAGTATTTTGTGAACCAACTTTTGCTGCCAATCCAGCAGCAAGACTGTTCGGTCAATTGGCTTCTCTAAAGTGCCATGGTTGTGTGTCTGTGTGTATAATGTAGAATGCCCTACTTTATACAAAAGTGTCTCATAAAAGCTGTGAAAATAGCAGCTTTAGTTCAACACATCATATTGATTAATATAGCAGACAGACAATCTAACAAAATGTACAATAAAGGAATGACAATTAATTATGCATTACAATAAGATCAATAAAATCTTCATTGCTCCAAAAAAAGCAAAGAACAAAAACACTCTTCCTTCTACACTAGTCAAAAATAATTAAAGGAACATTTTGTAATCAGAGTATAGCATCAAGTTAATTAAACTTGTGGGATATTGATTTGGTCAGGTAAGTAGCAGAAGGGGTTGTTAATCAGTTTCAGCTGCTTTGGTGTTAATAAAATTAACAACAGGTGCACTAGATGGGCAACGAGACGACCATCAAAACAGGAATGGTTTTACAGGTGGAGGCCACTGACATTTTTTCCCCTCGTCATCTTTTCTGACCTTTTTTTCAGCGGTTTTGCATTTGGCTAGGGTCACTATCACTACTGTTAGCATGAGGCGCTACCTGGACCCTACAGAGGTTGCACAGGCAGTCCAACTCCTCCAGGATGGCACATCAATACGTGTCATTGCCAGCAGGTTTGCTGTGTCACAATGTCAAGAGCACAGAGGAGATTCCAGGAGACAGACAGTTACTCCAGGAGAGCTGGACAGGGCCGTAGAAGGTCTACAACCCATCAGCAGGACCGCTATCTGCTGATGAATCCCGTTCAACGGTTGCCTCTTTGCAGTTTTCCGCTACTGTTTGCAGCGGCTGGAAGGCGTTTTTCAACGTACGTAATCCAAACTGAAGGCACCAGAATAATAAAATCGAACAGATTTTGCCAGCAGGTTTTGACCTTTTAAGTAAATTTAGGCGTTAATAAACAGTTTCAGAGGAGTGATCAGACATGTTCACAAGTCATTTTTTGCAAGTCCAAGTCAAGTCTCAAGTCTTGAGAGCTGAAGTCCAAGTCAAGTCTCAAGTCTTGAGAGCTCAAGTCCAAGTCAAGTCTCAAGTCTTGAGAGCTCAAGTCCAAGTCAAGTCTCAAGTCGCAATAATCAATTAATCGCACAAAAA
>NW_015151808.1:38283-39365 GCF_000732505.1 Cyprinodon variegatus | reverse complement strand
GGTGCACTAGAGGGGCAACGAGACGACCATCAAAACAGGAATGGTTTTACAGGTGGAGGCCACTGACATTTTTTCCCCTCGTCATCTTTTCTGACTATTTTTCAGCGGTTTCGCATTTGGCTAGGGTCACTGTCACTACTGTTAGCATGAGGTGCTACCTGGACCCTACAGAGGTTGCACAGGCAGTCCAACTCCTCCAGGATGGCGCATCAATACGTGCCATTGCCAGCAGGTTTGCTGTGTCTCCCAGCACAATCTCAAGAGCATGGAGGAGATTCCAGGAGACAGTTACTCCAGGAGAGCGTGACAGGGCCGTAGAAGATCTACAACCCATCAGCAGGACCGCTATCTGCTGATGAATCCCGTTCAACAGCTGCCTCTTTGCGGTTTTCCGCTACTGTTCGCAACGGCTGGAAGGCATTTTTCAACGTACGTAATCCAAACTGAAGGCACCAGAATAATAAAATCAAACAGATTTTGCCAGCAGGTTTTGACCTTTTAAGTTAATTTAGGCGTTAATAAACAGTTTCAGAGGAGTGATCATAGCGCTCTGCATCAGCAGCGCTGTGTCCGTCTCCCTGCCAGCTCCCAGATCAGCTTCTCTGATTGGCTGATGTGGCATTTAGCAGCAAAAGTTACATTTTTCCAACTCTGGCAGCTGCTGCTTTTAAAGCGTGATTGGTACCTCAGATTCTCTCAAGCTCATGGGGCGCTGCTCCTGCTGCTCAAAACGCACTGCAGGACCTTTTGCTGAGCCTTGATGCACGTCAATCATTGACTTTGTATGTAAACTAACTGCTTTTGCTGCCTCTGCTGCTTGCGTTCTGAACGTACCATTAGACTGCAAAGGGGAACACCGTTTTTTTACAGTGGCCCCTTGATTTTACGTTTTTACATCATGTTCTACTCACCCTTACTAGTTTTGTGTCATTGTAGCTGTTCCGAAGATATTCGGTTTTGTAATATCCAATTAACGTCTTCCTATTTGGCGTGGAACGGTTCACAAAATCCACGGTTCGGTTCGGTTCTCAGTTTCTGGTCACGGTTTTCAGTTCGGTTTATGTTGATTGTTACCCCGAAAT
>NW_015151808.1:35018-36680 GCF_000732505.1 Cyprinodon variegatus | reverse complement strand
GATATTCAGTATTGTGATATCCAAGTAACGTCTTCCTATGGGCAACGACTTGAAGACACAAACTAAACTGTTCATCATTTATTCTTTAAGGTACGCCAGCATTCATAACATGTAGGCCAATCACTGTCCCCCAGACATCGGCATGTCTAGTGCTGCTACCACAGATGATCTCGCTCTCGAAATGGAATTGAACGATTCAGATTAGTTAGCCGAATGTCTGGGGGACAGTGATTCACCTACATGTTCTGAATGCTGGCGTACCTTAAAGAATAAATGATGAACAGTTTAGTTTGTGCCTTCAAGTCGTTGCCCATAGGAAGACGTTACTTGGATATCACAATACTGAATATCTTTGGAACGGCTACAGATGACACAAAACTAATAAGGGTGAGTAGAACTTGATGCAATGACGTAAAATCAAGGGGCCAATGTAAAAAAAAATGGTGTTCCTCATTAATGTGAATTTGAATGTAATCTACAGTTGGAGATGACTCATAAGGTTCTTACACAGACTGATGATGGTGGAAACAATTCATGAACCACATGCTGACCTTTCATTGCCCCGAGAATAATTTTCTCTGACGACTGTTCATCTAACGGAAACACAAAACTGATAACTAACAGCTTATGGGTTGGAGGGGAGTCATGCAATAAAGAGTTTTATTACGCAGTCGACATGATTCAGTCCAAGTTGTGAGGAATGTCAGACTAAATGCAAAAGGTTACTGATAAGAGTTCCGCTTCTGTTGACTAATGATGTGATCCCACAGATTTCACAATGCCTTCAATTACCCGTGCGTCTTCTTGTGCTCATATACACTCATTTAATGTTACGGTAGCTTTAGCCAATAAATGTCCAGGTTCTTTTAAAAACTTTCATTTAACCAAAACGAAAAACAAAATACGACAATGAAAAGTAAAGAGTAAAAGCAAGCATGAAGGCCCCCCCGTCTACTAACAGCCACATCCAGAGTAAGATCTCCTCTAACTGCTGTCTGGCATCCCGGAGGAGGTAGAGCAATGATCTGTTGTCCGGCAGCGTCTCACTGACAGGCTGGGACTGAAAGGCACACAAACGGCCATCTGCAAGCTGCACAGTTACAATCAGCAGCACTTGGAGGACCTTAAATGCAGGCCTTTTATTTGATGAAGTAGAAGAACTGCTACAGAAAAAGTCGGACTGAGACACGTCTTTGGAAATACTTTTAATTGAACGTGTCCAAACAGAAGTTGGCTGGATAGATATTTGGCCACCGAAGCGGCGTCATTTTCAGCTGTATAGCAGAGCTAAAGCTCTGACAAGAGCACCATAGAAACAACAGGAAAGTTACACAACTGTCTCTTTGTGGTCAGTTATAGATTTTTTTTCATTTCAAGCTCTAAAACTGATAAATTGGACCAGAACAAAAATCAGAAGACCAAAAAAGATATGTTATTATTTCCCAACAAGGCCAACAATTTTCATCATGGATTTATTTTTAATTACGACTGGGAACCTTCCAAGAGGAGAGATTGGATGTTTTTTTTTTTCTTTAAAGGGGTCATAGAATGCAAAACCGTTCTTTTATGGTACCGACCGAAATGCTTCGGTTCTACAGAGTATCGAAACATGCCTGTAATTACCCGATCCGTACCATCAGCTCATTTGCGCGTGCGCAAACA
>NW_015151808.1:31463-32988 GCF_000732505.1 Cyprinodon variegatus | reverse complement strand
CTGTCAGTAGGATCCCATTCAACAGGCTTGTTTGTCTCCTGAGAAAGCAGACATGTTAATTTTTCTAAAGGAAAACTGCTAAGTAAAATGGTTTGTGATGATTTTGAAATTCCCCCTGGAGATTTTTTTAAGTATGAAATGTAGGACATGTCTGGGGAAAAAAGGACATCTGGTCACCCTACCATACCAACAGTTTGATGTTTCAGTGAGTGATTGCTAGTTGCCATGATGCATCTTTGCTCAGCAGCTTTGCTCGTTGTAAACCAACCAATCAGAGCACAACTCATCTAAATATATTTATGAGTATACAATTTATTTCATTTATTTATTTGTTTATTTGATAGGGACAAGTTTGTTTCAGGACAAGTTTGTTTCATGACAGGCATTGAGAATTAGCTAAGGCTAACTCTTAATGCCTGTCACCCGTTTTTACACAAAACACAGTCACTGTACACAAGTCACAACAAAAAAAATTACACACTAAAACATCACAGATAAAAGGAAGGAAACCTTTGGTTTCATTCTAGGGCTTTAACCAGGCTGCATTAGGGCTCATAGAACAGCTAATATGCCATTTTCAGCTCAACCAATGTTACACATCCTTTTCAGAGACCTTAATGACCAAATACCCTATAGAATCATTCTATCAGTCATTTAAGATTTATTGATAGATTTAATCGCAGTGCTATCTCGACATGCTACAAGTTCTTAAACATACAACCCATATCAGTTCTTTTATTTTTTGCTTCAACTTGCAAACTAAAATTATTCTTTGGGAACAGCCTCATCATCCTAAAGTAGATGGTTCAGGGGAGGCCTAGGCCAGGGATCGGCCAACGCCACCTGGAGAAAATGACACACCATGTGACTTATGTGCTGTACCATATTTGGTGCCTTAAGTTTTACTTCCATTCTAATATTAATAGGACTGGTGTAAATTCAAACCTCCACATGGAAATGAAATGCAGTCCTCCTAAAACCCCGGTAGCAATACAATCCTCTTTTCCATCTTATCGGGGCAACGGTGCAGTAACACGCAGCCTGCAACAGCAGCCTTTTGATGAGGGAAGTAGGCTATGAAAAGAAGCCTGTATAATTTAATTATGGTGCAAACAGAGGTTTGTTTACAACAGCTCCCAGCCTGGCACCGTGCCACACTGAAACATGTTTCGCAGGCTGTGATGATAATCTTTGTTGATAGAAATGTTTACATTTTTATTTTCTTTTGTTATTAATTCAGATTTTATTATTATCTTTAATCATTTATTTTGTACGGTATTATTATTAGTAATTATCATTATTATATTTTTACATTTACATAAGCAATGGATCTTTATCTATACCTAAAACTAATACCTTTGCTGTGATTTAATGAATTTAGCATTAATCAGTAAAAAAATGAAAATATTTTTCGTTGACCACAAAGTCTGAGAGCGGCCATTTTTGCCCAAATATGGCAATCCCTCCCTCCTGCCATCTTCCAGCAGTGACGTCACGGTGCGATAAGACTAGCGCCATTCTCCCC
>NW_015151808.1:26545-27954 GCF_000732505.1 Cyprinodon variegatus | reverse complement strand
GCTCTGATTTTTCCATTTACATTTTTCCTTACATAAATAAATAAAAGTACAAAATAAAGTACAAATCTTGAGTTTTATTTTAAGCTCTGATTTTTCCATTTACATTTTTCCTTACATAAATAAATAAAAGTACAAAATAAAGTACAAATCTTGAGTTTTATTTTAAGCTCTGATTTTTCCATTTACATTTTTCCTTACATAAATAAATAAAAACCCCTAATATTCACTGTTACATTTTGAGGACCTTTTTACTTAGCAGTTTTTCTTTAGAAAAATTAATGCCTGCTTTCTCAGGAGACAAACAATCCCGTTGAATGGGAACCTATTGACAGCGCAGCGCTGGTATGTGGGGGTCTGAGCGGCTCCGACAGAAATAATATTGGAAGGCAGGATGAACTGACTGCACTGATTAAGTTTTCAGGTGGATTTTCTCACTTAAAAACATAATAAAACTACTTTATTCCCACTGATCACAGCGAATATAGCTGCAAGGCAAATAAAGGATAGAGTAGCTCCGCCCAACGCGTCAGAGCCACTTTTCGACCACGCAGCCAGAGCAGCAAAGCTGCTTCAGCTGCGCGTCAGAAGCTGGTACAAGCAGCAAAAAGGAAGCAGCAGACGCGATTTTTGCTGCTCCTGCTGTGTCCAGTTTGAAAGCAGCATGATTCACTCCGCTCTGGCTTTGCTCCGCCCACGGGCTGCTGAGAGGAGGATGGTCGCGCTAGCTGCGGGCCGCTCTTCTTGCAGTCAAACATCAAGGAACTTTCTGCTCTTAAATTGTTTCCGTGCACGATGTATTGCATTGCGCACTACTGGCATCAGTCTTAAAAAAGTGACTGATGCCAGTAGTGCGGGGGGGCATTTTAAAGGGGTTCCACGACGCTGCAACCAGTTCACAACAGATACACATGAACCCTGGCTGTAGGCGTGACCACCTGAGTATTTTTTCTGGATGACGCAATCACCTTAAGTGTTACAGCCAATCACCAAAACTTGGTACCGAAAGACGAGGCATGTTTCGATACTTTGTAGAACCGAAGCATTTCGGTCGGTACCATAAAAGAACCGAAGTTCGGTACCCAGCCCTACGTGCATGGCAGTTGGATGTTGGAATACATCGGGGACAAAAAAAAATAAAAAAAGAGAGTTATTTCCCCTTTCCAATTCCTGATCCATAGTGCACTTGTCGTCATCATCATGGGCGATAGCAGGTTGTGACAAACACCAGATACAGCACTGGGACTTGATCAACAGCCGATACCGCACTGTGACGTCACAAACCAGTAGGTGGCAGTAGTGTTCTTTGACAAACATGGATGCCTCCAGTAAAGCACATTCACATGATTACTATTAATTAAAAACACTGATCATTTATTGAAAAGTATGTAATCATTTCATATTTAAGGTAC
>NW_015151808.1:23795-25830 GCF_000732505.1 Cyprinodon variegatus | reverse complement strand
AAACAGCAGATGGATGTTAGGAAAGGAAGGAATATAGGTAGTAGGTATTCCGTTCAGCTCTTCTCCTCCACCTGCTTCAGGATCTTCATGGAGATAAATACTGAACCTTATGTTGCACTACCGGTAATTAAAACCGCCTTATTTCAGTTCATTCACTGAACTATATTCTTATACATTATTTGCCATTTATGAGTGCATTTGTCTCATTCAAAGAAGCAGGTTTAATCTGTTTTAAAGAACTGAAGTAGTCTTACTCTGCCATTTAACACATGGAAGGAGTCTGATTGGGCCTGATAGAAGCTGCACAAGCAACAAAGAAACTATGAAGCAGGACAGACTCTGTACCACTTTTCTAGCAAGAGCACAAACAGGAAAAATATGAGAACAACAGTGGCTGCAAACTCATACCTTTTCTCCTGCGTCTTTTCGGGGTTTGTTTTTTTCAAAGCAACCTCTGGGGCACCAAGATGGCGGAACCGGCGCTTGCGACAGGGAGCAACATCCGTGATGTCACGGAGATTCAACGGGCTGGGAGAATCAGAATCTGAGGAGAGAAAAGGCTGATGCTTTATATGACAAATATGTTTGTCTGTCTACCTATTTATTTTTCACAGGGTGTGGCCATCAAAGTTTCATACAAAAATTACCCTAATCTGATCTGTGATGCGTTTTTCCCTGGCAGCAGTTTCCATGCAAACTACAGCAAACTACACCAAACAAACCAAAGTTTCCCAGCACTGGCACCATGGCAACAGAAACAACATAATCCAGCTAGCTTCTCCTCTCAGGATGGAGGAAGGAAGCCAACAGGGTCCAGCAAGTCGCCAAAAACCCATGATGGATTACAAAACACTAACCTGGCTGTGATCTTCCAGCATGTGAAAAACTTTCATACATTAGTTCTGCTACCCACAGCTGTTTAAAGGTAACCTATGTTCTCCACAAATAATCCAAACATTACACTCTCTTTCTTCATGTCCAGGCCGACAGCGAGGGAAAGTCTGCGAGATAATTAGGTGTGATGTTATACATCAGAGGCGTTTTGGGTTTACAGAGGTCTCTGTGTCTGCGTATTACCCAACTCCTCAGTGATGTCATGACTGCGCTTCAGTTATGGATTAAAAACATTTGTTTCTAAGCACAGGAGCAGCCAGAAAAAAATGAAATTTAAACAAAGATAAAAAAAAATCTATGTTCCCACAGGTTGAAAAGGTACTGGTGAAGGATTGGTCTCTCCTTATTACACTTCCTCTGAAGGAGATCAGCTCTCTGCATCTTCAGAGGAAGTAAACCCCCCAAAGTTATCAGGTCCTATTAATGGATGACAATCTAAATTGAAAGGTCAATAATGCATTATTACATTTTTTTTTTCATCAAAAAAGAAAGAACATGGTAAGAGGTACGGAAGCAGAGAGCCGTCGTAATGGACTTTTATTTTCCTTTGCCTTCTCGAGATAACGACATACACTACCGTTCAAAAGTTTGGGGTCACCCAAACAATTCTGTGTTTTCCTGAAAAGTCACACTTATTCACCACCATACGTTGTGAAATGAATAGAAAATAGAGTCAAGACATTGACAAGGTTAGAAATAATGATTTGTATTTGAAATAAGATTTTTTTTTTTTACATAAAACTTTGCTTTCATCAAAGAATCCTCCATTTGCTGCAATTACAGTTAATTTGTTGAGGTAATCTGGAGAAATTGTACCCCACGCTTCCAGAAGCTCCCACAGTTGGATTGGTTGGATGGGCACTTCTTGCGTACCATACAGTCAAGCTGCTCCCACAACAGCTCAATGGGGTTCAGATCTGGTGACTGCGCTGGCCACTCCATTACCAATAGAATACCAGCTGCCTGCTTCTGCTCTAAATGGTTCTTACACAGTTTGGAGGTGTGTTTAGGGTCATTGTCCTGTTGTAGGATGAAATTGGCTCCAATCAAGCGCTGTCCACTGGGTATGGCATGGCGTTGCAAAATGGAGTGATAGCCTTCCCTATTGAGAATCCCTTTTACTCTGTGCAAATCTCCCACC
>NW_015151808.1:18422-22673 GCF_000732505.1 Cyprinodon variegatus | reverse complement strand
TCCTGTTAAAAGGGAGTTTTTCCTCTCCACTGTCGCTACAAGCATGCTTAGTGTGAGGGATTGCCTTCGAGTCAGTGAGTCGATGGAATCAACTGGTTTTCCTTAGATAGAAAACAATTTGACAGGATGATCTGGTTGAACTGCAAAGTGCCTTGAGATGACATGTGTTGTGAATTGGTGCTATAGAAATAAACTGAATTGAATTGAAACAGCAGATTAGGTGACAAAAAAATAAAACCCAATGAACTAATTATGGTGTGCATCATTAAAGGCAATTTAGTATAATTCATCCTACCTCTCGATGTCACCTGAGATGCTACTGTTGACTCCTCTTCCTTTTGCTCTTCGTCGGTGCTACCTCCATACTCATCATCCTCACCGTCATCACCCCCTTTTTGATCAGACTTTGGAGAATCCTTGTTCTTCCGTCCATCAGAATCTCTAAAGGAGATAAATGTCACATTAATCAACCACTGATTGAATAAATGTGATCATTTTTGATACATTTTCTCAATCCACATGACTGTCTGCTTATGTGCATGATTGTTCAATTTCTCTCTGATGAAAGCTGAATTAATAAAGAGGCCTTCATTCATTCAGTTTATGTCAATTTAAAAAGTCTTTAAATAGTTTGTTCAACAAAACTATGCTGTTTAATAAAAAGTGTTTACCTCCAGTTTATAGTCACATATCAGAGCTGGGTAATTTATTCCTTTTTTTCATAAAAAAAATTTTTTAATACATTGTTGAGAAAATATAATAAACACAAATTTTAACCAAATGCTTCAATAAAGTAAAAAAAAAAGTATAACTATAACTGATATTTGGGTGAGAATGTTATAATTGCAGCATAAACACTTTCCTTGCTTTTGTATTAAGATATGCTTTATGCAATTTCTGTGAATGCAATTAATGCAGTTCTGTACTGGTACCTGATCTGATGGAATGTACATTGGTTAAATAAAGTTTTTTTGAAAAAGAAAAAAAAAAACTTTCCTTGCTAAAATACAAAACTCTGAAGGATTTAGAGTTAACATCTGATAAAATAACATCTGATAGCCCAGAGTTTTGCTCAAACATGTACATGTCCATTTTCTTTTCCTTGGCCATTGCTGCAAATAAGATGGCGAGATTTGTCAGTGTGCTGAGGTTGGAATGAAGCTGGTTAACGAGAACTCTGCACCTTGTTTCCTGCAGGGTTGTGACGGCTTCTTTCAGACTGCGGATCTTTGCTTTCTTCTCATTGAGGACCAGGACAAACCGAGAGTACAGTTCTGCCTCCAGGGCCTCTTTACCTTCAGCATAGTGTTTGAGCCTGAAACACACACACACACACACACACACAGATCACATATGGAACACACATGGAAGCAAGGAAACACTACTGCTAATAATCTGTGATGGATGGAGAGGAAGAGGGGAACCGTGGAGCTTTGCCTTCACTGCACAGATGAAGCGATTATTAAGATGATATTTGGTCGGGACTTAACAATCTTAAAAGGCAGATAAAATGTACAGAGTTAACAATTATTGGAGGCACCAGAGAACTTAAAGCTGTAGTTATCTTTAAAGCTAAAGCCTGGGTAGTGGGCCTAGAGGTGCTTGGAAGCAAGAGGTTCTGAGTTCAAGCCCCACTTCCACAAACTGCCACTCTGAGTCCCTGAGTAAGACCCCTGGGCGCAGCACAATGGCAGCTCACTGCTCCCTAAGGGTTAAATGTAGCGTTGCACCGATACTGGTATCGGCCGGGGCCCCGATACTGCACTCAGTGTTGCTAACTCCTCAGTAAGGAAAGTAGCTATTGGCTGTGCTAAAAGTCGCTAGAAGTCGCTAAATGACGTAATCGCCTAATTTGCGTAATCTGCCACAGGAAGTGATGTGCATGTTATTGATGCTGTGGGAGAAATAATGTCGTTACAGAAAGACAAAAAGTGAGTAAAAACACTATTATATAGTGTTTTTACTCACTTTACTAAACAATATATAGAGCTACTTTTTTCAGGCTTTGATTCCAACTCTTTTCTGTATTTTTGACTGTTCAGTTTAGACTGAGACATAATGATTCTCACCAGCAGATCAATGTTAATCTTAGAGAGGAAAACACAATAGACAAGGTGATTAAGTGACTGACTGTGGCTGTGTGAATCAAATGTTCTTTATTTAATAAGACCAAATAACATTTTACATTTACATCCCGCTCGCTCCCGCCTTGAATGTAAGTCGGGGCGAAGCGGCACCGCGTGATCAATTTGTGCCGTCAATCCCGGCACATGCGCGCTACATTTGCAGTCTGGACGCTGAGGGTAAACATCCTGCGGCTCTGACTGCAGCGCTGAGAGGGACTCCTGCGGGAGAACGGGGTTGGGATGGGGGAGGCGCCCCACGGCAGAGTAGGAACGATACATGCTTTCACGTAAGAGTCTCCAAAAGCCGCCAGTGACACCGTAAAAAGTCACCAGATTTGTCGCTAGTCGCTTTTTTGAAAAATAGTCGCTGGAGGGGTCTGAAAAGTCGCTAAATATAGCGACAAAGTCGCTGAGTTGGCAACACTGACTGCACTAAAATGGAATCAGTGAGTACCGATAAATAGGGCACCGATAACATTTTGAAAGCCAAAAGTTTATTCAACTATTCTCACTGGATTCGCTTTGAATTAGACTTTTTCCTGCTTCACAAAGGTAGGCAGCAGCTTGACAACGATGAAGGCAATTATTTTACATCCAAGTAGTATGCAGTTCTTCATAGATATACACACACACATCAATTTCAAATGGATGGTGTCTGCTGATACTGAACAGCCAGGTATCGAGTATCGGGGCCAAAAAATGGCATCGGCGCAACACTAGTTAAATGCAGAGTTTATTTCGTTGCTGTTTACTTGTTACAGTGTAATGAAAATTAAAAGAAATGAAAAAAAATTATAATAAAAAGCTGGAGAAAAGCTAGTTTCTTTGGATCTGATGGAAGAACACGGTGGGATATTTCTAGTAGAGGAAAGTGATAAAGTACATTTACTTGATGACTGTACTTAAGTACTCTTTTTTGAGTGTCTTTACTTTGACTAACTTTTTGAGGGGTACTTAAAAATTTCACTCCACTACATTTCAAAGTCAAATATTGTACTTTCTACTCCACTTCCTTGCTCCTTTTGGCTCAGCTTAGCTTTTTAATCTGCTCTTGCCTTTTTTCTTTCAATTCAATTCAGTTTATTTCTATAGCGCCAAATCACATCACATGTCATCTCAAGGCACTATACAGTTCAACCAGACCACACAGTCAAACTGATTCAAAGTTTTCTATCTAAGGAAAACTAGTAGATTGCATCGACTCATTGACTCAAATACAATCCCTCACACTAAGCATGCTTGTAGCGACAGTGGAGAGGAAAAACAGGAAGAAACCTCCAGCAGAACCACGCTCAGTGTGAGCGGCCATCTGCTGAGGCCCACTGGGGTTCAAGGAGACAATGCATTTTCATCCTGTAAGATAGCAGCCCTTGGGACTGAATATGGACACCCTTGTTTTAAAAATTTGCATGATGTTCCACAAATGTGAGAAACTCAGAGCAGATATTTGTAGTTTATAATTTTATCAAGGCATTAGTTGTTGCCATGTGGCCAAGTTGTTAAGTGGGACGAGTCTTAAAGCAGAGTTGTAGTTTCTTTGTGGTAATAGATTCAACCTTTAGCCTCTACTTTAGAGACAGTGTGGTTTTTTTTTTTTTTTTTTAAATAAGAAATAATACTCAAAGAGCGATCTTCATTTTTTGTGGCATTTTTATGCTGAAGTTCTTTCCAGGTGGAGTAGAATCTGTAGCATCAATACATCAGGTGGTTTCTGAAAGTTACAGGTTCTTTAAAATTATTTTGAAAATGATACAGAATTGTCCTAATATTAGAACATTTAATTAATACTTACGAATACTTCAATATCTCAAAACGTGAGTACTTTAATACTTTCATTTGAATGGATGTTTGACTGAGTAACTTTTACATGTAGTTGAGTATGATTTGAGTGAGTATCATTACTTTTACTCAAGTACTATAATTGAGTACTTCGTCTACCACTGGATATTTGTGAGGAGCTGGGTGCTGTGTTCCACAGCGTGCTGCATTACTGGATTCATCCATTGACCTGTAGAGAAGCTGGTTCATTCTCATCACTGGAAAAACGATCTAGAAATAAGTAAAAATGTCTTAAATTAAGCGTATTTACCCTTAATTTGAGTAGGTAAATGAGATGATTTGCCAA
>NW_015151808.1:15860-18183 GCF_000732505.1 Cyprinodon variegatus | reverse complement strand
CTCTCATTTCTCTGCTGCAGCCAATGGGGTAATTAAGCAACAAAATTATTTGTTTGACGTAGCTAAATTGGCGCGGTGGAGATTCTTTAGAAATGTTTTTAAAGAGGAAAAAATGATAATAAACTAAACAATATATTAAAAGCTATGTAAAATTTAGGAAATTGGAAAACATTTTTGAAAGTAAAACTGAATTATTTTAAAGCTGAAAGATTTTAAACTTAAAAATGTTTACTTTTTAACATCCATTAATGTAGTAACCCTCACCTTTTTGCATATTCAAATGGCCCAAATTACATGTATGATTACATTAAATCTTAATTAAATCTTCTAGTTTCTGAAATTATAAATGAAAAAAGTGTGACTAAACACAGCCTAAACTGCAGCAGTTAAAACATGACAGTTTTTCTTCTTGAAAAATCGAAAAGTCTTTTTTGATTATCAGTAACAACCATCACTGTACTCACACTTATGTGGCATATGACCAAAACTACTTTGGAGTACACAACACTTCAGGACCCCTAACAACAATCAAACCCCCCAGGTGACCTCCATGGCCAATTCAGGATGAGGGATCAGAAGCCCGTAATTCCTTGTTACACTAACAGTATATTGATCTCGGTGCTCCCACCACTAGCTACAACTAAGGAAGTCTCTTGGATGAGAGGCCAAACATCTTCTAGAAAACTTCACATCGAGTTCCCTAAACTAAACTTTTCAAGCTCCAACATTACAAAGAGCAAATCACACGAATAGTAACACTTCACCAACAAAATGACTATTGAGCAGCTAATCAATTATGATTTATAGAATATTAATGATAATATTTAATATTTAATTTTGTCAAAGAGAGGAAAACACCCTTTGAGAAGAACATCCAGCAAAACTAAGCGCTCTGCTGAGGCTGACTGGGGTTCAAGAAGAGACAGAAAAAGACACACAGAAGGAATAGAGGCACTGATCCATAAATATCTTCTATGTTAGAGAATGTAACAGTAAACAAGCTTTATAGTCGGTGCTGTCTAGGATAGAAACGGTTAAGCAGATGAGCTTTGAGCCAGTTTTCATGTCAAAGATAGGAATAAAAAAAGCACATTCAGTTGTTCACAGTAAAAGAGTCCATTGTCCATAGTCTATGAGAGAAATAGGACTAAACACTGACCTTTTTAGCTAATTTAGTTCAAAAAACAGATTGTTTTGTTGATGCTGAACAAGCCTAAAGCATCATTCATTTTCATTTCTACTGAAACTAAAGTGAAAATTTCTCTTTCCTCCAAAAGAGGAAAGGGAGTTTTCCTGTCCAATCAAAGTGAAACTAAAGAAAAAAATGAGATACAAAATGCAGTGCTTTGAAAAAGGCGAGGCAGGCTTAAGAAAGCAAGAGTTTTACTGTTTTACATGCGTCTAAAAATGAAGACAGGAAGTCATTATATATGATGCATAAAAACAGCTAATTCTACTTTGAGATTTACTGCTAAATATCTTCTGCTAGTTAGCTAACCAGCAACCAATCACAGCTTTAGGATGTGTTGTTTCCAAGCATATGGAGAGGGGTTGGGTTTAAGCCCGGCAAAAAATAAAACTCTCCACTATTGATTCAAGCAGGATTTGTTGCAAACGATGAATCATATTTTCCAAAACTGATCCTGAGCTGAGAGGTCAGGAAGACAGCGGAAATGTTGACAGATTAAAGCTGTACTACTGGCCAGGGATTCATTTCCATCAAGGATAAAGACCAACTAGTTACCATGATAGTCATCATGGATAATATGTAATGATATTTTGAAAGTTTAACAGCCTAGCCACCATCGGTCCTCATGACTTTCATGTTTTGTGTCCTCAGTGTGCGTTTACTCTTCAATAATGCGTTGGTGTTCTTGTATCAGCCTCTGGTTCTCCTCCATCAGTTTCCTGTTGTGCTCCTGTAGTGTGTTTCCTCGCTGCAAAGTGTGGATCAGCACCTCTGTCACTGCTTCAGCTGGCTTTTTGACTGGATCCAGCAAGACAGAACCCAGTTTGAACTGTGGGAGACCAAAAAAAAGAAAGAAAGAAAAGCCATTTTGTTTTATTCAATTGGAAAATTAAATGTCCGTGTAAATCCTACTATCCAGGTCACTTCAAGATGTTTTCGATGCTAAGGGCTGTAGACAGAATTTGTTTCCCTGAACATTTCTTATTTTTTACCTGAATTAGCATTTGTATTAACTTCCTAGTAGATTTTCATTTTATTTCTTTAGGAGTGGCGGCCTAGTGGTTAGAGCATAGAGCACAAATGTCAAAGTCAAGGCCCACAAATTGTTTATCAATGGCCCCCTGGGTGGTATTT
>NW_015151808.1:9587-10929 GCF_000732505.1 Cyprinodon variegatus | reverse complement strand
TATATTATATTTTTTTATATCTATGTTTAAATTGAAACTATCTTTGATATTTTAGATGCAATAAATAATGTAAACATATAACATGAAAATTTAAGGGAAAATGTGACTGAGGAGGATAATTTTAAAACAATAAGTACAGTAAAAAAAGAAAAGAAACTAAGAGTCAATTTGAAATTAAATTTAATTCAGATAAGTTGAGTGATAAGAAAGGTAAAGAATGAAACAACGAGAAAATTACAATAAAAACGCAAAAACTGAAACGTTCCTATTCTTTTTAGGCTGCTACAAAGTTATTTATGATTTTAACGATGAACCGCAAAAGATGAGACTCTTTTCTTTTTTTAAGCAGATGTATCATGTTGACAGATACGTTTTTAAACACAATTTAGTGCTTCAATCAGTTAGAAACAACTCCTGTATCGGTCACATTACTTTCTTTAAACAACACGTGCCCCGATACAGTGTTTTGCTCTATGGGTTGGATGCATGCACCGTTGCTGCTGGACCAGTCACTAGAATCATTTAAAGAGCTGTTAAATGTCATGAGATCGTATTAAATTATGTCTTAATAGGTAAAACTTAAAAACTGAAACTTTACCATCATAAAAAATGGCCATAAAAGAGCTTAGAAAATACCTTCTAGTTTTCAGCTGAGTGGTTGGTGATTTTAATGTCAAAAGCAGATAAAGTTATAAGGCCTAAAGACATATTTCTACATACGCAAAAATCTTTTCTTTAATGAAATCTGGTAAGGATTGTCTTTCACCTTTTCCTTTCCAAGCCTTTTGTCCATCAGTCAGCATCAAACTGAAGCCTAAGCCTAAACTCCTCCCCTCCCAGTCCAGTCGCAGAAAGTAGGAGACGTCTGACTGAGATGAGAAGTGGATTTCACGCACTGATGTGTGCATCCCTGCAGAAAAACAGAGCACAAACAGGAAAAAAAGTCAATCTGAGAGTAAACAAACAGCTGTTTCTAGATGCTTCAAATGTTAAAAAAAAACAAAAAAACTATTTGAACCTAAACCAACTCATTGCAGTAACACATTCTGGATATTGTTCTGGAGGATTATTGTAATATTAGAATGCTTTATCAGGTGCAGGATTGGGTTTTCTTCCATTGTTCAAGGTCACCATGGATGATGACTAACTGTCTTTAGTGGCCAAACAGCTCATGGCAACTGTAAAGATAAATGAAAGTGTAATCATTGGTGGATTCAAAACACTACTTGGAGCTAGAACTCTACTCAAACACTGCCTAAAATGTTGCATCAAGGTGACCAAGAACACCTACTAATTAAAATTAAAACAACAGTATTTGTCATTGTACTTGATGTGTATTTAA
>NW_015151808.1:4868-6056 GCF_000732505.1 Cyprinodon variegatus | reverse complement strand
CGATCAGGCTGAAAGTCGGCCCGATCAAAAGATTCTCGCATGACTGGAGAACTGGTCGGAAAAGGGCAAAAAAAAAAATCTTGAACAGTGATTGACCGGCTTTAATCAGTACTAGAGGCGATATCAGAAACGGGTATCGGGTCAGTGCAATTCAAGGCAAACCCACTTTTAGTTCACTCTGTTTGCTGCTACAGGCAGTCAGGAATGAAATTACTATTGCAGCTCATGCAGACATTTGGAACCCTAATCCATAGCTGCAGCCAGCCCACACTGGACCGGCGGAAAAACAAAACAACTCCTTAGTACACTAAATACTAATACTAAAATACTAGAGTTGCAACTAACGATTATTTTGCAAATCAAATAATCTGTAATTATGTTTTCTCTTAATAATCAGTTAGTAAAAGATTCCTTAAAGGAGATTTTTCACAGAATCAAACCAGGTGAAACTTTTCCACTTGAGTTCTAGGTAGAGCATATCAGACAAATAAAAGAAAAAAATTCCCTTTTTTTTCAAATTTTGTAGATTTACTGCTCTAAGTGTGTTTCTATGTCAGCTAAATGTATAATATAGTCTCTACACTCCAGTATACAATTAATACATTATTAAATTGGTTGACAATTATTTCAATAATCCATTAATTAATATTAATCCGATCAATTATTTCAGCCCTACTAAATACATTTTAATCACACTGAATCAAACTAAATAGCAAATGTTTAACTCTGAAAGGCGTAGCTTTGAGCACATGTTTACGTTATAACTTAGTTGCCAGGTTTAGACATGTAACGTTTACCTATGTTTACACCTAAAGTTAAACTCCTAACTATATAAATACTGGATGCCCTCTTGCTAAACAGTTTTCCCATATTTAATAGAACAAATTGTGTAATAATTAATGTTCATGTACTTTTAATTTATATTAGTATCTTTTTTTTGTTTGTATTATAAGATATCCAGGGTTAATAAAACAAAAAGCTGCATGACTATAACATGCACAGGTTTTGAATGGAAATTGTCTATTTTTTCGCAATATTCTATTTTCTTTTGAGATTATACAATTACAGACCAAATAATTAACTTAATAAAAAACTTGCCACTTTGTAGATTTTCATTTTTGATTATTTCATGCCAATCTTTATCAAGGTACAGAAGACCATCTACCTCCAGGTTTTCATGAATCAAAC
>NW_015151808.1:0-1603 GCF_000732505.1 Cyprinodon variegatus | reverse complement strand
TTCTCATGTTGTTGTCTTCATACCTCGTCTCTCCCTGGCTCCTCGTGTTTGGTTTCCCCTGATGTCTCCATGGTTCTGGTTTGCTTTACGTTTTTAGTTGGATTTTTGGATTCCTACCTTTGTTAAACTGTTACCTTTGATTACATTTGCAAGAACTCACCTCTGCCTCTGCATTTGGGTCCACAAACACCAACCAAGACGTGACAAATGTGTGAATAAGACACAAATGTTTTTTCAGAAAAAAACAGGCGGCTTGCAAGACTGAAAAAAGCATGATGCAAACTGAGCTGGGATACGGGAGGAAGAGAGGAATACTACAGAAAATGCATGAATATTGAAGCCGTAGGCTGCCAGGGAGATGGAGACATCTACTGTTGCAACTGCTAAAGAAAGATGCCCAATGTTTTCTTTTACTGAAATAGAGTCTCAAAGAGCTTAGTTAAAGTATTTTTCTTCTGATATTCCCATAATAATCAAGACATTTCTGAAAAATTAAAAGAAAAGTTTTAATTGAATACATAGTCACAGTAATATTCTCAGGAAGGTAAAACATTGTTTCTGATGTCTTCTTGTTAAACTCATTATGTGACTGAGAAAAACCAAGTTGCCTCATAGGAACAGCCGTAATGGCCCTATAGAGCTGTACAGACAGAAAAGATTTATTAGCTTCAACAGTCTCCACAGATCCACAAGGCGCCTTCACTTTCTAATCTCCTCTCCAGCATCATTAAGCGTACATCACTTTCATCTCCTGGTCCTGTTCCACTCAGGGATCCTTCCTCCTGTCTTTAGCAGAACTGTATCTAATTGCCTGAGGCTCACACATGTGGATGACTCTGAGCATGAGTCGAGCTCTTCAGGATAGATGTTGGAGTAATGACTTCCAGCTCAGTCTTTGGGTAATGAGCATTTCCTGGTAGCTGCCTGAGGATGACTTTAAAAGCCGTGGTTAGTTTCTGAGGCCTATTTGTCTCTCAGTTCTCTTTCAGCTAAAGAAAAAAAACTGAAAATAAAGCCATAGTTTTTAAGTGCATGTTTCACTGTATCTATCTACGGTGTTGAGAAAATGAGGACCTCCTTTCCATAGTTCTTGTGTTTCTTTGCTTTTGGGTCTCACTAAAAGGATTTAGATTATAGAAAACTGTTATAGTAGAGATAACCTGGGTAAATACTAAATGTATAGCTTACCTTTTCCAGGGTGTAAAGCTGTTACAAACAGACCGTTTTTAGATGTCTTTTCGTTTTCAGGAAACTATGTTTATTAGGGATACCGTTTCACCTCACAATCCATCACATACATCCACAACCTTATCTGTCCTCACATTTGATGCATAACATCGATTTCTTCAACAGATTTTTAACAGAACTTGAAACCCGTGATCAGGGGCAGATATAGGAAATTTGGGACACTAGGCAAAAACAGGCAGGGGGCCCTCTGAATAGAGAAGACAACACATAAAACAGATCCATTACACAGAATTGTTAATAAACTAAGTTTTGTCCCTCTCTTCTTGTCCCTTTTCTTCTTGTTTTCCTCTCTATGTTTTGTACTCAGCTGACTTTTCATGCTGTCTCTAAAGGAATGAAAGATTTTTTCCAAGCA
>NW_015151807.1:165163-177668 GCF_000732505.1 Cyprinodon variegatus | reverse complement strand
CCAACAAAAATATTTTTCACCAGCCGCCACTGGTTCAAACCCGGGGCAACGCTCAGTAAGCGGTTAAAACGCTACAATTGTTGGAATGCGGAAGTGATGTCACCAACACTTGGCTTGCTAAATGTTTGTCAGATTATATATTTTTTTAATTTTATGTTTAAAAGTTTGGTGTAATTGAATAAGTCAATGAATCTGTGTAAAGGAATTAAGTTGTAAAAATTATTTGTTTTTGTATATCAATTGTTTGTGGAAATAATATATGGACAAAACTGATTTATGAGAAGAAATCAGAAATAAGAGAGCCTGAGGGAGGGAGGGGCTTAAACTATTTAATGAGGGCTGTGGGAAGAAGAGCGGCCATTTTTGTTTTGTTTCTTTGTTACATTGCTGGTAACTGGAGGGAGGCTGAGGCCCAGAGTATCTTCTATATGTTTAGTTTCTTTTGCACCCTGTTTTGAGTTTTTGAGCACAATAAATAACCAACACCGGTAACCCGACTGAGCCTGGATTCTTGGAGGCCAAAGAACCCCGTTACAGTGACCAAAATCATCACTGTTACTGTTATTATATAGTAAATTAAATCATTACTGTTAAATTGTATTTCATTTCCAATTGTTTATTTGAATTCTTATTCTGGATTAGTTGGAGACATACACTAGGCTATATAAGCCCCACCAAAAATATTTTTCACCAGCCGCCACTGGATCACAGAATAACCCATCCGGACTGATGAAAACAAGAAAAAATATTAAAATTAAATTAATTTAAATCAACTGTAGTATAGCAGAGAATTGGTTTCATTGCAGAAAAACATGAAGGAAAGAGTATCTTGAAATGATGTTAGAAAAATAATTTTAGAATCAATGGCTAGGACTATTGCTGTACCTAGATTTTACAAAAATTATCTGATAAGGTTAATGTGGTCCGATCAATACGATATCAAAGGTTTTTGTAGCTATAGCCCTTGTCTCATCAGATTCTTTGGTCACAAATAACATACACTGTCTTGGTGTAATATGAACTGTGCAGTAAATATGCACTCATTATAATCAATGAGATCAGTTATATTGCCTCTGCAGAATGTCACAGGGCAAAGCTGCAAGCACAGTAAATCCAGGATGAGTTATGGAAATGAGAAACCTAACGAGAAAAATGTCAAAATAAAAAGAGCTTGCAGCAACAACAGTTCATGCTGTAAGGTTGCTTGGGTTTTTGTTTTGTAAGGGACAGAGACAGCTGTGTTTAAAAAGAGTTGATAAGAACCACAATCTGTGAGTGTTAAAATGTGCCATTGTAAAACTGTGGGTGGCTAAGAGTGGGTAAAAGTAAAGAACAAAAGTAAGGTATCATGAGTGGGAGGAGAAGAGAAATTTGAAAAGACTGCTGACAGCATGCATGTCTTCCTTTTATAATGCTAAAAAAAATATTGGCTTAGCAAGTCTCCTTGGATGCATCCCTCTGTTTTCTGTCCTCTCAGTCCCCAGTTTCTCGAGGCCACTGGCTGTCCTTTCTGAGTCTGGTTTTGCTGGAGGTCTCCTACTCTTAAAGTTATTTTTTTCTCTCTGTATGTCTGGGAATATGGACTCTGGATAAGTGAGGACTATGTCAAGCTTCAAAGACTGAAAACATTTTAAAGAATGTAGTAATTTACCACCTTTTTATAAATAGCATACATACAATAAAATTAATTGAGTGTCCTTTTCAGTTTCTGGAAATTACTAATCTGTTTAGAAAGATTTCTTTCTCATTCCCTTAGGTGCACTCAAACTGCTTAAGCATCATGAAATACAATGTAACATTTTTGATTCTAAGTTGAAGTAAGACCAAAGCCTTCACAAGTCTATCCTTCAAATACTTCCTTAAACCAGAAAACATACCTTTTCACTTATCATCATAATTATCATCATAATTCTCTGGTTGTAGCGATCACTGCTAATTGATCCCTGGGAAGTTTATAAATGAGCCTGGAGTTACTTATTTCTTACCTTATTAATGCTGCAACTAAACACAGAGGGATGAAAGCAAACTCTTGGAAATAATTACTGATAAATCTCTGCAAAGAAGACAGTGCTTTGAGCTTTAATCGAGGCAATCTGACCTTTACGCTCACAGTGACATTGTCAGTTTATTCTGATTAACTCTAAAGAGCACCTGAATTTGATAATATCATCAAAACATTAAATTAGGCTATTTGGAATTAAAGGATTAAAGTCACAATATTATGGCTAACTATCTTGCCGTATCTTTTGAGAAAAAAAAAAACGCAAGCTTTCAGCTTTAGGAAGGCAGAGCAAAGCAAAAAAGGTTTGAATAGTATTCAAGATTGGGCTTTGAAACACAAACACATATAGGGTAACCTCAGTTTTGGCAAAAAAAGCATTTTTTTTTTTTTAACAAATCCACTCAGCTACCTAAAAGTTGTTTTTCCTGGCTAAAGGAAAAACAACTCACACTCAAAAAGAATTAAAATTAAAAATGTTGGTAATGTGATGTTTGTAGCTGCTTCACACCCACACGACCTTATAGAAATAATTTTTTCTAGATTTTTTCTAGACAATCATGAAGAATGACATCAGTCTGTAACCTTAAACTCAAGAGTACTCAGTTTATACATCAGGAAAATTATTCAAACCACACTAGTAAATCCTTTAGAAAAAGATATTTGTGTGGCCTCGTCAAAGTCTGTATAATATCTTTTTGAGATGTCATGTGGTGACCTTAAACAGGTTCTTCTGGCAAATGTTTTTGCATTTTTATACAGCTGTATCGATGTGAAAGGGAAATACATTACAGACACAAAAGACACAGTGTACTCCATAAGCACGGTTCCTTGTAAGCGGTTGTGCACCAGAAATGTGTCTCTGTGAATGCACATTGGAGCACTCTTTCCACCCACTCATAATTTGCTTTTAGTGAACTCATTCACAGGTTTATTTTTAAATGATGCCTCCCATATGGAAGAGCACTGTTAGTGGAAAGATGCAAGTACAGAAAATAAAAAAGAGCTTAAAAAACTATCAACTGCAATATTCCCCATAATGCTATGATTTTATTCTTCGTTGTTAGTACTATTGTCTCCTACTTTAAAATATTCTAACCTTTCTGTTAAAAAAACAAAGGTGACATTCAGCAGGATATAACAAGTTGCAAAACCATCACACTAACCTAAATGTTTTACATTTGTTGATTAAAAAGAGCAATCAGCTTAACTAATCATAACCCATTATGACTAAAGGATTGTAATCAGGATTAAACAATGTGGCACAATAATGATGAAAAGTATGGATCAAACTTGTCCAATTTAAGCAGATATATTTTCCTTTGACTAAAAGCTAGATTGGTTCAAAAATTATGTAGGAAATGTGGAGAACTCTTTGTTCTGTCTGTGACAAACCTATTAGAGACCTATTAGAGCAGACATGTCAAACTCAGGGTCCACTGACCACAATACAATTGTATCCAAACTGCAAGACGATTTTTATTACCTAATAGCAATGACTCATTCCTACTGGATACCTAAGAATCCCATAGTGTACTCAAGCTGCTATTTAAGGAGAGAAACATAAGCTGTATGGGAGAGTCACTAACATCAAGCAATAAAGTCAACCCGTTTGTCTTTGCTTACTATGAAGCACCAAAAAATATCGATTCACATTGGAATTCACAAGAGAGGACCTGCAAACATCGCTCCAGACACACTGGTTCAGAAATGGAAGAGATCCAGATCTGTTCCTTTTTCGACAAGATAAAAATTTTGCTCAGGAGGTGGAGGGAGATCATTTCGGTTCTAACTGCTGTTGTGGCTATGAGTGGGTAAAAGAAAGGAATGTATTGAATGCAGTAACAGGCAATTATGAGCTAATGAACATAGTCCCATCCATATTGCAGCTGCAGGAAGAGAGCAGTTGCTCCACCATCAGTACTGGAACGATTTATGTGGCCGTACTACCAACTTTGAACATTGCCATGCATTGCGCATAAGGATTACTTAGTGAATCCTGCTTTGTATTTCTAGGGGGCCAACCAGGCCTTTATGCCTCCACCCCATGCCATGGATATTCAGTCACAACTGCCACTTTACTTACACTTTTACACCTGAAGATCGATTAAATCTCTAAAGTGATGAGAATTACAATAGGCCACTTAAAGTCTCCTATGAGAAGCTGTTTAACTATATCATCATTATTACTATAAAGAAACTCACTTCAAATCAAACATGTGTTAGAATCTTGTAGCCCTGTAACCTATAGTTCATTGCTTCTTACCTGTGAGATGGGAGTGAAAGCAATTTATAAGATACATTAAAAATACTTTCTTTTACACTTTTTGGAGCCAACGAATGCATTAAGATTGCTATTCCTTAGCAAACAGATATTCGTGATTTTCAGGTAGATGTGGAAGCACACATGTATTCTACACACAGAAAAGAAAAAACTAAATATACTTTTTTTTCCCACACAAGATCAGTAATAACGTATGGTATCACATGATGGCATTGCAGAGCAGAAAGTTTAATCGATTCAGGTCTAGGGAAGTTTACACCACTAAAAAGGTTCAGAAACCTGTTACAGCTCCATCAATCCAAAGACATTTATTGACATGCTCCTCACTCATGGACACACACACTCCTTTCCCTGCATGGGGTCGTTATTGTAGTGGAGCCCACAGATTGAGTGCTCAGTGGTCCTACTGTGCTGTGAATGGGGAGTAGAGTGCAGGGTGCATCTGGACACTTAACCTCAGATAAGGTGGATACCAAAGCTTACAAACACACTAACAGGTAAGAACTCAGCTTTTATTTAAGGTGGTCTCTGACTTGCAGCATGGATTTGTAGAGCTTCTTTTTTAGAGGGCTTATGACAAAATTGCTATGATTTTACCACACAGACCCTCTACATGAGTTTTTTTTTAATTAATTTGTCTATTGTTTAACACATATTTTGCAAAAGTGTACACAATCACTGTGCATCTATTGAATACAAATGTCTTAAAACAAATGTATGCAACAAATTTGAATATCCTCTTTAAGTTACATTTATTTTAAAAAGAAAAAACATAAGAAAACGTAACACTTACAGTATTTAATTTTCTCAGACTTGAGGATTACAGCTGAACAGAACTTCAAATTAAATTCCACAGAAAATTTAAGAATTTCATCAGATAATTCAATAAAGGATTTTATCATATGCAATTATAGGGAGAATGCAGAATCAGCAGTCACTGTCAACCCCGACAAGGAGTGTAAACCACAAAAGGAAACCCCACGCTAACAGGATGCTGGTGTTTAAGTCAAGGCTATAGGAGTCAACACATAGATATTCAGGATAAAGACAGTCAGTGTCATACTCATTGTGTTAAACCTAAGACAATACTAAATGAATGTTATGTAAAGTATTAGCAAAAAGCTCCTGTTGGAATGATGATCTAGCTGGCATTAGCAGAAGGTTAATGGATTAACAGTGTGGATTTAATATTAGAATTGCTTGAACAATAAGGCAAAGGGTAACAATTAGGGTTAATGGATTTTTTTTCCACATGGGGACCCCCTACCAGTCCCCTTAATGCTGTTTGTTCAAAAGACGGAAAAGGAGTGAGTGTCTTACACCGAAATTATAGTTTTGTCAAGGACTGACATAACTGTACAGAAAATACCAAGGGCTCTGACCTGGGATAAAAGGCAGGATACTCTTGCTTGGAGAAACAGCAATGATATTGATACACAATATTAACAGTAAAAGGGGTAATTTCTCTTGATGATATTTGCAAAGTCTATTTTAAGCCTCAAAGATAAGTTTCTTTGATACTGGATTTAAACATGCCAATATGTGTAAAACCACTTGTGCCACTTAAGAAATTGCACACTTTTCTGGGTGTAAGCACAAAGGATCCTCTTCAATTAATCAACTCCTTTAAATTAAATTAAGTAAAGCTAATTGCCTTTAGAATACTGTATGCCAGCAGTATATATTAAAAATGGCCTGGTTGTGTGTATTTTGATCCAAGTATTAATCCAGCTGTTCTGTAAAGGCTTAAAGCTTTTTCAGAGGTCATTAATTAACAAAAAGCAACATGAGGACAAAATAATACAGGAAACAGGTCAGGGATGAAATCACTGAGAGGTTCACAGCAGGGTTAGGTTAGAAAACATCAGCCCAAACCTTATCTGTTCTAGTACAGCAAACACAGCTGTGAGAATCTGTGGATCATTTTTTAGTTTTATACTTAACAATTTGCCCTTGACTGAAGATGGACAAGAATTAAGCCACTGAGGAAAGAAATCCTGAGTGTGAAACATGTGTACAGTATTTTCCAGACTATAAAGCAAAGCTTAACACTATATAGGCCCCAGCAACTAAGTAAAAAAAATTGAAAAAGTATATTTCTAAGCCACTGGTATCTACTGAACTTTACCTCACCAAACCTAGAGGCTGAGCTCTACACCCTAGAGTAGGGACGAACAAGAATGCTCGCTCCCCTTAGCTTTTTGGCTCCCCGCAGCAAGAGCTTCTAATAAAAGATGGGGCTTCAGCAGCTCTTTATTTCAGCTTTCCAGGAGTTCCACACAGTCTCTTCATTTGACAAAATGGGGGAATTCTGGAAATTTGTTCTTTCGAGCCTGCTGCTAGCATGTGCTTCTGATAAAAGAAAATTAGTCTCATCTTCTGTGATTTCCAACTTTGAATACTGCCCCGTGGCACCTCAAAACATCCACAGAAAAGCCTGAACTTCTAAGCTGCATGGTTCTAAGAGTGGGGGAAACGTAGCGGCTTACAGTTCAGAAAGTATGGTAGTTTACCATGAGCCATGTATTGGACACAGCAAAATTAAGATGAAGGGGCTCTGAGTGGGTGAGAACCAAATTAAAGTCTTTGGCCTAGATACAAATAATTAAGTATGAGGAGTCTGGGACATTGAAAGTTTTGGCCTCTTCCTTGCAGGGGAGACAGCTGGCTGGTTTGGGCTATACAGCAGGTAGGATACAACCAACATGTCTGGATGCTACTCTTGTAGAGTGGGTCTGCCTGGTTGCTTGCTCTGACCCTGTGCGTAGCCTGTGTATGCAGTTGGGTGACACCGGTGGGTGTCTGGCGTCTGGGTTCCGATGGCTGGCGTGCTGCACTTAATTGCATAGTGACCATGGGTATTAGAGGTCCATATGGATGTGGGGGCCTGGAACAGCTGTGGCTGGCTTGGGGCTGGGTGGTCACTTTGACAGGTTGGCTACCTTCTCTGGAGTCTCTGGGAGTGGGTCTGTGTGGTTCATGGCGTGGTGGGTCTTGGGTGGTACATATTTGGGGCTGTTCTGGGTTAGACCATGGCTCCAGTGCTGCTCTCCTCCCTTTAGTGGCACCCAGTTCCAGCCCTTTTTTTCTTTACTGCTCAAGCTGCTTGTCCCCTTCCCACACTGGGGGGTTTCGGGATCTCCTCCTGGGCCTTGGGGCCTGTTCACTGTTGGGGGATTGACCCTAAACTTGGGAGGATACTGTATGTATGAGTGTAAGAATATGTTTACTGTCTGCCTCTGTGTATGTCTCTGTTGGGTGCTTGTGTATTGCTGTATGGGTGTAAAAGTAGGATTGTCTGAATATGACTAGATTAATGTGAATTTTTCATTGAGTTTCTGCCTCCCCTCCCACTTACTGTAATATCTTAGGCCCCAAGTATGAGCAGGGCTTGTCCCCCATGTTAAGCTCCCCGCCTATGAGGGTTGCTTGTCTCTAGATGTTTTAAACTGAGTCAGTCTAAACCTATACCCTAAACAAACCGAATATTTGTCTGGTTAATGGGGCCTTCCCATCCATTCGTATGGGAAGGCTTGTATAAATATGTAAAACGTTCAATGCTCCGAACAATAATGTTAAGTAGAAGATTCAGGAAGGCTAGACGCACATGTATGACAAAATTTCAACTATTTATTTATAAAAATTATGTTTAATATTTCTTCCAGATTGCTATTGTGCAATATTTTCTGTCAAATTAGTTCAAGTACCAGACATCACAGAACAGAAATAGATTTGCTCTGTGTTTGGTGATCAGTGTGTGCTTAGACAGAGGTAAAAATTTACCAAAAGAAAAAAATGACAGAACAAAACAGATCAAGGACAGCGATCTGAAATGGATAAAGAATAAAAAGGAATAAAGAGACTTTTCAAAAATGAAGAACAGAAAGTGAAACATAAAATGTTCACTTAAGAATAACAGATATATGAAAAAATTAAAGGGGTGCAAGATATTCATTTATTCATTGTTTTTACACAGTTTTCCTTACAGAACATACCACTTCCATAAACAGACTGTAGAGGTGTATGGAAATATAAACTTGCATGTATGTATTATGACATGTATTTTCTGAGTTCAACTACAGCTTGGAATTAATATGGTGTAGAGAGCAATGTACTTTGTTGCTTCAGAGCAGGATATGAGCACTGTATCCAAAAGCAAATAAATCTTTTTTTTCCACACCTGTGACCATGGTAACAGTGAAAAAACAGGGTAATGGGCTCAAAAGCATTAGCCAGATACACTCAATAAAGAAGTGGTTCTGCAGGTTGGGACCACAGACCATTTCTCACTACCTATGATTTCTGTTTGATGTTTTGGTTACTTATAAATGTTGGTGCAGAGCTCTGCAAAATTAGCTCCACAGGCCACAAATGTGCATGTGTCTGCACAAACGATTAGACGAGGATGGTATCAGCGTACAATGTCAACAGATAGGGATTGTGCTCTGCAAAACATCGGGCTGGATGCTTGGCAATGGCCAGAGAACACCAGGATTGGCAAATTTGCCACTGACACCCTGTGCTCTTCAAAGAGGAAAGTAGATTCACACTGAGCACATGTGACAGACGTGACAGAGTCTGGCGACACCATGGAGAGCAATCGGCTGCCTGGAACACCTTTAAGCATGACCGGTTTGGCAGTGGGTCAGTAATAGTGTGGGGTGGTATTTCTTTGGAGGGCTGCACAGACCTCCATGTGCTCTCCAGATGTAGCATGACTCACATTGTGTGCTGAGAGGAGATCCTCAGGCCCATTGTGAGACCATATGCTGGTGAGGTTGACCCTGGTTTTCTCCTAATACAGAACAAGGCTAGACCTCATGTGGCTGGAGTGTGTCAAAACATCAGCCTGAGTGCCTGGGTAATGAGTGGTAGTCTGTGGTCCCCACCTACAGAACCACTCCTCTATTGAGTGTCTTGTTAATCGGCAATTAAAAACACTCCACATACAGGATCAGACTGTTTGCTCCACACCAGCCCACCAGCTGCACCACCTCCTGTCTGTAATCCTGGTTGTTGTTGTCTCTGATGAGACCCACCACTGTGGTGTCGTCTGCAAACTTGGGTCCTGGGTCCTGCTGAAGGGGCCAGAAAGATGCGGGGATTGAACCAGGTACTGCAACCTTCTCAGACAACAAAGGCACTGCTCTAACCTCTAAGCCATCACTTCCTCCCACACATATGTGTGGAGAGGAGTGACATTCATTCCAAAACTATAGAATGACAATTAAAATTAAACCATTTTAACTGCTATATTTTGAGGTGTTTGAGGTAAGTTGTCGATGATTGTTTGTTGGTAATTTTAAATGAAGATATGAAAAGATGGCTGCTCACTCACAAAGTGGGTAGCACACCTTGAAGCAAGAAGGTTCTGGGTTCGATTCCCGGTCCGGGGTCTTTCTGCATTTAGTTTGCATGTTCTCCCTGAGTATGCGTGGGTTTTCTCCGGGTACTCCGGCTTCCTTCCACAGTCCAAAATTATGACTGTTAGGTTTATTGTTTTTTCTAAATTCTCCTTAGGTGTGACTATGTGCATGGATGATTGTTTGTCTCTGTGTTGCCCTGTGATGGACTGGTGACCTATCCAGGGTGTACCCTGCTCTCACCCGTGGACAGCTGGAGAGAGGCATCAGCACCCTCTGCGACCCCGCTTGGGATAAGCATGACAGAAAATGGATGGATGGATATGAAGAACAGTAAGAAGGGCCCACTCACTTGTCAGAAAGCCAATGGCATGACTAATAGCATCTGCTTTTAGGATACTTTAGTACACAAGTTTGGATGACTCATTATGCACTTCCCTCCAAAGAAATGACAAAATCTCGTTTTGCAGAGAGAGGAGCCTAAACTTGTGTTTGATTTTACCTCGTAAAATGTCTCTTCTCCCAATGACCTGGTATTCTTGATTGGCGGAATGGTCAAGATCCTACTCTGGCAGACACTTTGTCAAGTCTTTTAGTTATTACATTTTTCTTAGGTTTTGCTGAACGTTTGACAAATCTGTGACATTGGCTGCAAGCATCTACTGAGCCTTTAACAAGTAACAGGGCAGTAACATCATGAGGTTGAGAATTATGTCTAAAACAACTAATAATAAAAGGGCATGACAGCAGTGGAGAGTTTTAAGCATCCCTAGCTTTTAACATTAAGTCTTAATTTGAGACCCTTGATGGTAAACTGCACAATATTCAAACCAAAGCCAAACTCCCTCCTATTTCTACCATCTTTGGTATTGACCCAGATCTGGATCTATCTAGATCTTAAATCACTAGGAAAGTTGTGTTGCTTTGGTGGGAGGAATCTGTTCATCCCTTTTATTGGATGATGAATATTATGATATGTTATAGATTTGGGGAAAAAAAAACAATCACACTATTCGGAGTTCAGAGAACATATTTTAAAGAGCCACTTTAAATGTGTCACTTCTTGGCATTATACCCTCTCAGTAGCCCTACCCCATCAGCTGTTCTCATGACAACTCATATACAATGGTTGTCTTCTTCTCTACTACCTGTCATTGTTCATTTAACTATTGGAATGCGGTGTTAAAGTAAGAAAACTTTCTCCATAGATTGACACCATTTGAATCCTGACAATTTATTCAAACTGAGAACCTTTGTAAGAAAAGGTCAGAGACCATATGTCCGTATAGGCTTTCAAGTGTAGAATTGGAAAAAACAATTAACCACACTGTCCTTAAGTGGTTATTTTAGTATCTGGGGCTTCAAGCTCTCTTTTTTAGGTAATGTCAAAGTCATAATATCTGTATTTTGGCCCTGAGACGCCACAGACCTTGTTTAGCTTTCAGAAGTGTTGTAATACAATGCGGTGCTTTGAGGAGCTTTGATTTGAAGGCAAGTATTTTTCTATGGGTTTCAAAGAATACAAATATGTATTTCAGAATGAATTATTATCCATGTAGTGCTGAACAAATTATTTCATCATACATTTGCCTATGGGTGACTCTGAAAGTCTTTAAAATACATGCTATAGGACTTTTAATCATTTATTTTATTCAGATATGTTGAGGCAGCAAAACACATACAAAAGGTGGTTCAATGGGTCCTGAGGAACGGGGTAGAATATCTGCGAATTAGAGTTGTAAAAGGCGCCACCACCCGAAACATGATTATCCAGGCAATCATTAGGCAATGGTATCCCTTTTGTATTTGCTTCTCTAAACTAAAGCGGTAACTTTTTTGTCCGTTTTGAAAGGCAGTGTGGGTTTTACTTAGTTGCTGTGTGTCAAGAACAGGTCATAGGAAATTCAACTGGAGGTAAGATTTGGTAATATCCACATGTTTGTAATTTTATTTTAACTTATCTTCAACAGCAGCAGCACTCTATGCATTCCCACAGCGACTTTTTTTTCTTCCAAATAAAAACTTCTAAACAGAAATTGAGTTGTGCACTGATTTTAGATAACTCTGCTTATCAGTCTCCTTGCTGTCTCCCGTGCCTCACAGCCCAATCTGCTGCTTCAGTCCATTTTCTCCTCTGCACATAGGTCCCCTCAGAGCTGAAAACACCATCTGCTCATGAAGATCTGCAGTAGCATGTTCCGACCTTTGCCCTTACCCCAAAAGTACATATGGTACACAGCAGCCTTCACCCGGCCTTTAAAGCAGACAACCATAGAAAAGCCTGATCATCTGTATGCTGCTGGCCTCTGCTGCACTGCTTCAGTCAGCTCTGCAGAGGATTGGCCTTCACAGCTCCCTGAGGTGGAACTGCCTTCCTTCCCCAAGTGAGTTCAATGCGTAATACCCTTGTGTGTGACGTTTGCTTGTGAAGTATTTTCATGACTTCTTTTCTTTCAGTGGCACAACCAATTTCTGCTGTAAAATTGGATCCGCTGTGGGAGTTCAGGAAGAGCATCATTTGGGCTTTTGCACAACAGAGTTGAGAAATACCTGCATCATGCATGTGTCTTAGTTTTTTCTGAACAGTGTGATACCCAGAACATCATTTTGGGGATATGTGGTAGAATGTAGGAAGGATGGTGGTGAGTGGTGATTAAATGAAGCCAGTTCTTAAGTGTAAAATTATTTAGGCAAATGACAATTATACAGCCACAAAAAAGGCATCAGTCTTTATTTCAAGATGTCTTTAACTGTGGAAATAATAAGAAACCATGTTTAAAAAATTGTTATTTATGTATCTCTTCATAAAAGAAGCAGATCAACGAAATAAATTAAAGGATAAGGTGAGCCACTTAAAAG
>NW_015151807.1:161529-164599 GCF_000732505.1 Cyprinodon variegatus | reverse complement strand
CAAAAGCCAGTGTCCTGAGGGCCAGCGATGCGTCGGAAGGTGCCCAGCCTGCATAAAAAGATGTCTTTGATTGAGGTATTAACCTAGCTGCTGTTTATCACCTGCCCCCAAAAAAGCATAAATAAAAAGAATAAATAAAGGAAGAAAGAAGGTTTGCAGTCGCAGCAGATTCAGCATCATGTCTGCTAGGAACATTTTTGTCGTGGGCGTGAACGCAGGGAGAATCAATCACACTCATCGTTTTGCTCACCCTATGATTTTTGATGAAGTCTGGAGGAGAACTGACAGTTTCCACCTGTGAACCCCCTTTTATACCAAAACGCTGCCAGTATGACATTAAACAGTAGCTGTAAGTTACAAACATGTTCAGCGGTCGTCTAAAATACATCAAATACATTGATATGCGTTGGAGGTATGTTCTTGATAAGTTATGCATAACTTATGCGCATGTTACTCATCGGTTTTTAGATAAGGTAGATATCACAAATTATGAGTAATTTACACTTAAAGTATGTCAACGATCACATAACTTACCTGTAACTTGTTGCCCACTTGTTGCATACACTGGCATACCTTGGGAAATTGCCAACGTGTTACAGCCTGCTTCAGCTTACTTCAGCATGCTCATAACTTATAAAAAACCTAACCATAACTTATCCAACGTATGCCAGCGTTTTTGCCAGATTTTCTATACGTCAGGTCTAAATTGTCCAGGTGTGACAGGGGCTTCTAATTTGCCTCTGGGGTTTTAAGGTTCAGGAGAAACTTAAGCTGTAATCATATGAAAAATCCATCTCTTAAGTACAAAGCAAAATTACAACACAGTGGTTGATGCATGGCCTAATCATTTCACTAAAATGAAAATTGAGGCAAAATAATTCTTTAATATAAACATTTTAGTAGGCAATGCTTGGGTTTAAATGGGCCTACCGTGGCACTCGACCGACTCCCACACATTTTCACAATCAAGTTTGAGAATGAGGATGTAGAATGAAAAGAAAAACACAATTATTGACATTTTATACTCAGAATAATTTGTGACTAATTAAGTGAAATTAAACTAAGGACTCTGGAGCCATCATTTAGTGTTTTTAAATAAAAACAACCCCAGTTTACCTGAACAACAGACTTGACTAGGGGCGCAGCTGTGTAGGTGTCTAAAAGAAGGGACAGAGCTGTATTTCCTTGTTAACAATTCTAACCACTGGTTGAAAAGAAAAAAAAAAAGAATGCCAAAAACAAGTTTTTATGTATATTTTTTATTTATGTTTTAAGTATTTTTTATGTTTATTAAACCTGATATGATTTAATAGACTAATGAGCAAAATACATGGAATTTGTATTTAGAGTGTGTAGGCAGGTGTGTCCAAAGCCGGTACTTGAGGGCCACTGACCTGCAGGTTTTCCTTCATCGCCACAGCTGATTTCCATTAATAACTATTTTCTCAGAAACAATAAGAGAGGGTTAAGAATCAATTGTGTAAAAGTTTAATGATATTTGAATTATTCCAAAAAAGTAAAAAGAAAAAAAATCCACTGGGCTGAAATTTGGAAACAAAGTCCAGTGGATTGTTTTTTTTTATTTATTTTTTTTTTAACTTTTTTAGAATGACTATGACCTGGTTTAGTGAGAATCTTCACCAGCAGATATTTGAATTAAGCGAATTATTTAATAAAATAATTTGACCAACATTTATCACCTTGAATTTGCATTATGAATTGGTCTGAAAACAATCCAGTTACTCTAAATTAGTTAAAAGCTTCTTTGGCCTCATCTAAATTCTTCAGGTTAAACTTTATATCTCAAATGTACTGTAAAATCCATGCCACACTGTGATATCATTGTCATCTCTGCAAAAATTATATCTATGTGATTTTATTTGAGCATTTGTCAAATTTTCTAGCATTTAAAAACCCAATTCAGAAGAAAATGTGTCCTGCTTATAATTTTTCAACCTACCTCTTAATTAACTTGCATCCACAGGCATCGTTTTACATTCCGCTGTTTCGCTTTACCTTTGGGATCCTAAATTTAACTCTGTCTGAAATAACTACTTTAAATTGCACTAAAGTTCTCTCCATTGTTAAATATTTCCTCAAGGAACAGAGTGAGCTTGAGGACATTCTATCACTAGCACCTCTGTTGAACTTCCTTTCCTTTGTTGCTACTTCCCTCAAACCCTAAGTGCACACTCCATAAATTACATCAACTGGCACTACTGTTTTCGGCTGGCCTCATTAGCAGTTTGTCCCATTTTCCTTGTGTTTTCTGTGTCTTCTCACTGTTATTTAAGTTTCAGTTATCCTGCTCCTGTCTTTCTTACAAGCACTAATGATTCTCCTGTATACTGGGATTAGCTGAGGCAATGGCCCTTAGCGGCTAAAATTACATTACAATTACAAGGCCCCGCCATAACGGTCAATAGTTTACTCTGAATGCATGAAGTTTTCTTTGGTGGAGTGGAAACAAAGAATCCAAAAATAAACTGTCCTGGAGAAAACTGAGAAACAAGAAAAAAAAGAAACAATAGGCAAAACAAGGAGAAAGTGTAGAGAGGACATGGCTTATACACATTTCAGAGCTTTTAAGATTCACAATAAGTCATTATCAGGATCAATGTGTGTTGTGTTATTTTCTTCTCCCTTGAGTGCTGCAGGTAGGCGTGGCTGGCTCCTGCTTTCAGCTGTTCCTAAAACAATCTGTTGATCTACCTGTTGGGTATATAAGGAGCTGCAAAACACTTCTTCCCTGCCTGATTGTCCCACATTGCTGGTATATGAAAAGTCAGCGATCATTGCATTCTTGTGAATTCACATTGAGAGTTTTTTTTCCATGTTGAATCTATTTGTGATTAACCTCACGCCTCTCAGCCCTCTGAGGTATAATCTTCTCATCCAGTTCTGGACTTCAACAAAAAGGTCTATCTGGATCCATTCTGGATCCATTGATCTAGATCCATTCTTTATTCAGCTCAACTTCAATATATATATATATATATATATATATACACACACACAAACACACACATATATCTATATATATATATTGAAGTTGAGCTGAATAAAGAAT
>NW_015151807.1:146190-161519 GCF_000732505.1 Cyprinodon variegatus | reverse complement strand
ATATATATATATATATATATATATATACACACACACAAACACACACATATATCTATATATATATATTTATATATATAGTAAATAAATATTGAAAATATTCTGAAATATATTGATATATATTTTGTGGATGTGCAAGACAAATCTCTAATGATAAGTAAAGTGTCATTTCTTTCTAACGAAAGATGAAATGAAATGAAGCGAAATGACAATGTTTACCCATTGACTCTCGTTAAAAGTTGTACATGTGCAGTAGCTCCTCTGCAATGCAAAGTTATAGGACGGACCAGAGCACAGCTAAGCAGCAACTTTAGGTGACAGGTTAGTTGCTGTGCGTCAAGAAAATTACGACTGCAATTAATTGCCCAGCCCTAGTCCTCAGTGGTATTCCTGTGCTGCTAATTTGTTGATTATACTGTCGACCCTTCAATCTCAAATACTGTGGTTTATTTGTGAAGTAGGCTTTGATCCAGAAATAACTAATGTCTTCAACTAAGTCTTCTGGAATTTTTGTCAAAGTCAACCAGATTTAATCATGTTAAATGTACTGATATTGAAGAACATGTTCCTAACAAAGCTGTCTGTTTTTTTATAAATGACAGTGGATTTTTGAAGCAGGTATAGAATATGTGAAGTTTATTGAGTCAGTCTAAGTCATTGCATTTATATCCTCTTGAGGTGGCTGACACATTGCATCCAAATTAGACGCCTCAAAACAACTTTGCAGGGTTTCTGCCCCTTCCTGTGAACATCTTCTTGCAGTTCCTTTAAAGCAATTTATTTACTATAAAGGAGCTTATACCCTGAGCAGTGATCTGATTTACCAAGAGGTCTTACTCTAGAGATGTATGAGCATGCTTTAAATAAGTCAAATTTTTTTTGTCTCTGTTGCATAAGCTGACAAAGTATGGGAACGTTGATAGTGTGGCTGAGATTGTTTTGGGATTGAAATCACCAAGTATAGGGCGTGGCCGCCATGTTGATGGCCTCCCTCTCAGCCTTGTTTTATTTGATTAATTTCACCTCAACTTGATTTCAACCATGGTAAACCGTTGCTGTATTGTGGGCTGTTACAGCGCAACACATGATTGCCATGGGAAAAACATAGAAAATGGGTTAACTTTCCACCGCTTTCCTGCCTGGAGGCGCAACCAAGGAGACCAAGTGTCAGAGATAACAAAGAGTCGTCGCCTAGCTTGGATCGCGGCTGTAAGACGACCGAACATAACTTTCCACAGTATCCTGATGTCATTGAGAGTGTGTTCCCTGCATTTTCATTCTGGTAAGTTAAAGATGCACGGTTTTATTTTATAGCCTACATTGTTTCTTTCCTTCAACCGCGACGCCACATACATGCATGAATGCGCGCCCAGAGATGGTTGATATAGCATTTCATCCTCGTTGTGGTTGATATAGCATTTGATATAGCATTTCATCCTCTTCGGTAGAACACACATTACATGCGTGAGGGGTTGTTAGCACTAACGGTTAGCAGTTACTAAACTAGCAGGTTCCAGAGCCCGTCTAAGCACAGCTTACCTTTGTACAGATTACTGTGTTCCCACTGTTTGCTGGCTTTATGATCTGCAGCTCCTGAACCCATCCATTCGTGAACTGCACATGAGACCCCGAAGGACTTGTAGCTTTGGAACTGTTTTGAAGTATAGGCGCTCATACCACAAACAAGGTAGCCGAAGACATCTGATATACAAAACTGTGGCAAAAAGTCGTCGTCGGTGCTCCACTCATTGTTTGAACTTCATATGGATCCAAATTATTAATAATGCTGATTTTGTGAACATACCGGTCCCTGGCTTCTCTATTTAATGTGTCCCGGTAAATTCCAGATCCTTTTCGGGATTTTAATATCTTTTTTCTATCTACTTCTACGTGTCTTCGTTCAACAATGTTGTATCAGAGCTATGTTAACCTTCGCGTAGCCATCAACATAACCGCCATGTCCCACAATGCAACGTCAACGTCAACCAGATTGCAACGCGGATCCCAAGCCCTATAGCAATACATACATTTAACTGTTGTTTCTAACTTGGCAACAAAAGAACTGATGACAACACATGATGCAGTGTTGGGAACAGCATGAGGTTAAATATAAATTGTTAACAAAGAACACGGGTTTACACTCTTGGTAACTAATATATAAGAAAACCAACTGTTAACAGTTCAATATCAGGGCTGCAGAGACAAATCCTTACAGTTAACGTCCTAGGCATCAACACAGCCACAGCCAACTAGCCTTCTTTAAATCTCTGTCTGTGCATATATTCAGAAAACCGGGCAGAGAGACATTTAAGTCTGGAATATGGTCCTCCAACCAAGTTTCATTAAAACATAAAACTGCATTACCAGTATTCTTTAATTTCTTCGAGATCTTATATTGCCCATAATGTTTGATGGAAGAGATGGCTTGGATTTCCTGCTCCTCTGTCTTTTACTTGCACCTGCTCTGTATCCTCAGCACCTACTTTTTAACTCAGCTTGGACTTGCGAAAGTTTTATTTAATTTATTTCAGCTTTAGATATGTTAATGAAATGCTTCTGGGTGTGAAAAAAAAAATCTTGCTACAGTTACACATCATAAAGTAAATCTCCAGAAGGGACAAAAATACCAGAAAAAATCCTTCCAGATGCACAGAATCCAACACCAATGGCAAAATACATACGAAAAAATAAACTGTGATTAACAATGGATCCAAAGTTTTCCTAAACTAATAACATCAGAATCAAGGTAGTAGAGCTACTCCAATGTGCAGCCACCTATTGCACTGCAATTCTAGATTCTCATGAACATAAAAAAAGCCTAACTACTTCATGCAGATAATGGGCTCTATGCACAGCTCCACTACTTCCTGAATTTAAGGCAGCTCCTTTGTTTCCTGTCTTTCATTACTGGACGAACTGATTAATCCAGGTGTGTCTGGCCAGTTACTTAGGTCATACACACCTGGATTAATCAGTGCATCCAATCATGAAAGACAGGAAACAAAGGAGCTGCCTTAAATTCAGGAAGTAGTGGAGCTGTGCATAGAGCCTATTACATCTTAATTGTATTTGAATAAAACACTGATTTTAAAAGCACTTTTTCAAAAAGGACTTGAAATGAAATATGCGGCTTCTATTAACCTTGATCAACCAATAGAATGGTAATTCTGTGGGTCAAAAACCCATAAAATGCCGGTTGCTTTCATTCACCTGCCTCAAATGTAATGCCTAAACTGGCAACTTTCTTTCTTAGACACTTTTATTCATGTTGTGAAAATTGCTCCAAGATTATCACAGTTTTATACGATTAGGTTGAAGAAAAAGGTCTCACTGTGCAAAAGCTGATAAGTGAAGGACCATGGATGATTGCCTCCACACTAGAATAAATTGTTACTCAGTGAGAGATTGTGCACTTTCCTTTTGTCATTTATAGTTATGTGTGTGTCTTGAGGTTCTGTAAGAAAAAAAACCTTCAAGACACTCACATATAAATGTATACACATAAACATACTGTTAAAGACTCGAAACCTTGGACCCAATATTTAAAGCAGACAGATCTGCAGTTCTTTATTGAACACTTAGCGTGCAGCTGGTGGTTGAAAGTTTACACACCTTTACATTAAAGACGGAAAAAATATAAACTGTAAATAAAACAATAAAATAAAAAGTTGACAAATAAATGAATATATAAAATAATATATTTTATATATAGATATAGATTTTTTAAAGATATAGATAGAAATAATAGAGATACAAACGTACATATATAAATACATGCATACATTTATACATATATATAATTATACATATATATATATATACATATATATATATACTTATACATAAAACAAGTAACCAAGCCTGTTGAGCAACACTTTTGAGGCAATTACTCTAATTGGTTGTTTTCTGTAATGTTCAGGAAATGTTCAGTAAGACTTCTGTTGGTTCACTTTTCATGACCCAGGTAGTTTGGGACAGTTTGTTTTTAAGAACTTTTTTAAACAAAAACGCAAATTAATTATTTTATTTCACTAAATTATCATTTGGTAATTTTTTTTATTTCTTAATACCTTTTACAGTTTTGTGTTATTTTAACCACTGGTGTCAATTCATCATTTTCATAAATGGGAGGATATGTAAACTTTCAAGCACAACCGTATATATGTATTGACGTTTCTGAGGAAACGGGCACTTTGAAAAAGCAAATTGGTAGTTCCATAGCCATTTGATTTAGCACTGAGCTTCCACAGCTTACAGAGCTGCTTCTCAGTAGACCTGTCACCCAGCTATGTCTGATCAAAGGATACTGCCTGTATGAGAGTAGGAATCTGGCTGCTTTTTCACACTTACTCGCACTCCTAGTTTTTTTTATTTTTATGAAGCCCTCCAAAATCATCTAGTTCTGAGCCCAGTGCCACCCTCCCTGCTACCTTTTATAACAGAAGCATTTGTAGGGAATAAAATACATATTGCACAAAAGTGCCACTGCACAAAGCAATATATTCCATTCAAAAACAATAAATATAAAATGGTTGTTATTAATTATTCCAGATGGTTAATTTAAGCCCTAAATTGTGAACTAAATGTTTAAACAGGAATTAATAAAATTGCTAAAAATCAGTATTTTATTCTGAAATCAGACACATTATTGAAGCTTTTAATTCATATAACAATGGTTATAACAATGGTTTATATCAAAGCTCTCACATGCATACCTAAGGGTATTTATTGCACTTGAAAACATTTTGTTGCCTACAGTATGATTCTGGAGAAGAAAAAACAGTCAACACAATGTAAAGCAATTCCAGGAAAATTTAAGAAGTGAATTGAAAAGGAGACTTACTTGCCTGTTTTGATAGTTGTTACAAAGGAGGTGAAGAGAGAAAGAGTTAAAAATAATGGAGAAGAGTAAGTAGCCAGTTAAGGCTGGGTCATTCTAGTTAATTTTTTAACATTCCTCCATAATGATAAATTAATTCAATACATTTTAACTGAAAACCATATATAGATAAATAAAGCATACAAGATTGCCTGTAAAGAGAAGATGTTTCATTATTAATATTAAAGAACAATGACAGCTAGGCATTGCCTAACAATTGCTATTTACCAATTGTAGCATTTAGTGGGATTAAAAAAAGTACGACTAAGGCTAGGGTTTCTTTTTAAGCCAGTTACTCACACAAATAATCTATGTTACTCATTCTAGTTCCTTTCTAACTGGCAGCATAAATGACTCCTAAATAGGCCATATTTTATTAGGCAATTTACATTGTCTTACTTGTAGGTCATGTGACAATTGTAGCTATATTCTTCATGTGAAAAAAGAAATGGCTGGCTGTTCACCTATTTAATGTAGAAAATAAATTATTTTGAAGAAAACATTTCTTTCAATATACATTTTGATTACATTTTATTGCAAGATGTGTGTATGATAGTTCCCTAATTTTCCTTTAGAGAGCACTGATGATCTTTTTAGAATTATTTTCAACATAGCTCCCTGCGTCTACTCAGTTCTTAAGGGGGTTGCTATGGACTCTACAACAACTGCTGCAATTCCTACACCACCAACCAGTGCTGACTTTTCCCATTTTTTCTCATTTAGAAAACATGGCATTTGTATTCTGTTTTTAGTAGGAAAAATAATCATCCTACATGACATATGATTATGCTGCTTAATTTATTTTTGAAGATTTTTTTTAAACACCCAAAGTGGATGGTGTTAGACAATTAAAGGCCTAGTTAAGGTTGCAACATAATATCTCAGATTAATTTAAGCCTAAACCTTGACTGATATTGCCTCATCTTATTTAGTTTTGTAAGCATATATATATATATATATATATATATATATATATATATATATATATATTTGTTTCTATTATTTTCAGTTAAGTTAGAATTGATATCAGAGCACCTTGATATAGATTTTGAAATGGTCTGTATCATGCTCTTTGCCTGAATCGGGATTGTTTGTTTTTTTTTTTCAGTCAAGTGAAGTTATAGCTGTAATGACCAGAAAACAAGACCCAATTCAACCAGAAAAAGAGACATTTAAACAATTTATTGCAATGAGAAACTGCGGCAGGTCGGTAGGGATTTACCAGAGTCAGCAGCTGGAACTTCTGGAAGTTCCCTCGGTTTTTGAACAGACAAGGGAAATATTTTTAGTATTGATTTGTGGTTCACTAACCTTCTCGGTATTTGGGGACAAACAGAGTTTCTGAAGATGCTTGTTGGCATGTGACGTCACTGGTGAACCTCAGAGGATTCTGTCTAGGCTGATTTGGAGGAATCATTCTTTTACAGGTAATCGTTGGTCCAAGGGAATGCACAGGGTCCGATCCATGAGAGCAGAGACAGGCAGAATAATCAAAGGGACAAACTAGGGTTTGGAATCCGAGAGCCGGTCCAGAGTCAAAGCCAGGTGACTCAAGACCTAGAGACAAGCCAGGGAAGAATCTGAGAGTGAGGTCAGTTCACCGAAAACAGGTTCCAGAATTCCAAAATCACACTATGACAGCTCTGATAGGTTTCAGGCAGGCTCATAGAATTAGGAGGCAGAATCAATTAAAGCAGACAGGTTTTACAGGAATGCTGGATAAAACTCACAAATGGCTCGTAATAATCGGCACTATGACTGGTCTGACAGCTGGTTATATAATCAGGTGAGCAGGAGAATCTGATGGAGGCTGATTGGACACAGGGCAAGGTGACAGGTGTGTTGAATCCTGAATCAAACCAGCATTAGTGCCAAGAATCATGACAAAATTATTTGCTGACAGATTCCTTTTTAATGTTTGATAAATCTTTGGAAAACAATAACAAAGAAAGTTTGGCAAAAGTGCTCTAGCAGCTATTTGCCGTTCCTATCCCACCTGAACCATTCTTTGGGATTAAAAAATCCTGAGTGCAGTTTTCTGAGGGGAAAAAATATCTAAACATTTTCCTTTCAGAGGACAAATAAAACACACATCTGTGAAAACTGAGAGCAGGTCAGATTTAGAACCATCAATATGCATTATGTATTTATACCAGCAAAGCTATTCAAAGAGGGTATGCCCCGAGATAAAACTCTAATGAGCAACACATCTGATCAGCTGACAGCAAAGAGCTCTTGGGATGGAACTCTGAACTGCTCTGCAGGTTCTTATGCATATTTTTATTTTTTCTTGTTCTAGTTTATATGTTGTACTCTAAGTCATCTACAGTATTGGGTAGACTAAAATACTGTCCTAGCACATTATCCCGAATACAGCAGATCAAGTATTTACTATACCTGATTAGTAAAGCAATGCAGTGCTCGGGTTTCTGTGTGGGCTTCAGACTCTATGCTAAACACAGTGAACTTACCGGGTAAACATACACCTTAAACTCTATTTTAAGGAAACAAACTATATGAGCTTCATGAAGTGAGTGAGCCTTTGTCGATAAGCTTGCAGTTTTCTGCCCCCTGGGAATAAATTACACACTGTAAGATGTCTAAAAATGATTGTTTTCCAAACCATTACTCTCCTAATCAAAGGCTCTCCTGGGTAGTAATCTTAACAGTACCACTGTTATCCGACAGTCAGCAGCTCGGAGGTAACGCCTACACAAAAGGTATGATTAAAATGTTATAGTTACCTTTGAAGTAGGCGAATATGAAGGATCTCACTGGGTTTGTATTTTCTATTCCTCAACCACAAAGTTAATGACAAATATGCACCGGAGCTACCTCTAACTGTGGTATAAAAGCTTGATAAACTACTACAGCGAGATTGTGCTTACCACACCAAAAACAGAAAACACAGATTTTGTTTAGGAAAAGAAAAAAAAACTTTCAGTAGATATAGATAGTAGTGATTATTGCACAAAAAAAGAAAAATGCTTGGGGTAAAAGAATCAATGCTTTTTTTTCTCCTTGATTTCTCCAATTATGGCTGAGTTCTTGTTTTGCACATTTTTTCAGAGGGCTTGGGATGTCTAAATTCTCTTTTGGCCATTGATAATTGAAAGTGCAACACAATTGTCCCCAAAAATGATAGTGCTCAGATTTATTTTGGCTCCAACAGACATTCCTGCCTGAAAAAACACCACTGGTACCTTTGATACGTGTAATCTGTAGGTATGGAGAGCCGTTTAATTTAAAATTAAATAAACAAATTCTGCTTTTGATGAGTTGCTTATAAATATTCCATTAAATAGATAAATATCCCCATGAAATTAAACAAAATCAATATGTTAAAATATTTTTTATCAAATTTTAATTCTCTATATTTCAAGATTTTGTATTTTTTCAAAGACTTATCAAGTACTTTATTTATTTATTTTATTAGAATATTTATTGACAATTTATCAGTAGCAGTATTCATTAAATTTTGAATGAAACTGTTCTCCATATGTAGGACACCATCCAGGGGACCAGCAGCCATGGAGGTTTTGACACTTTAGGCCCACATGTCTTTGTGGAAGTTCATTTAATTTTTTTTTTTTCATTTCAAAAAGTTTATTTCAAACCTGCACACATTTTACAATACATATAATGACAAACAATACATTAGCCTGGGTGCCAGTCAGAACTTAGTCCCGCCCACAAGGTTTGAGTTCGGGGAAGTTCGGTCTGGCTCTGCTCCATAGTAGCGCGAGTATTATAGCCCACTGTCAGGCGATCCAATCAAATTGTCAGGGCGGACTTTATACGATGATGGACAGATGATCAACAGTAACGTAATCAGCCACGNTTGTTTAGGAAAAGAAAAAAAAACTTTCAGTAGATATAGATAGTAGTGATTATTGCACAAAAAAAGAAAAATGCTTGGGGTAAAAGAATCAATGCGGTTTTTTTTCTCCTTTCTCAAAATTTTAATTCTCTATATTTCAAGATTTTGTATTTTTTCAAAGATTTATCAAGTACATAATGTATTTATTCATTTTATTAGAATATTTATTGACAATTAATCAGTAGCAGTATTCATTAAATTTTGAATGAAACGGTTCTCCATATGTAGGACACCATCCAGGGGACCAGCAGCAATGGAGGTTTTGACACTTTAGGCCCACATGTCTTTGTGGAAGTTAATTTCATTTTTTTTATTTTTTTTCATTTCAAAAAGTTTATTTCAAACCTGCACACATTTTACAATACATATAATGACAAACAATACATATGCATGGCTTGAAAAGGGGATGGAAGAAGCAAAAGCTTATACATGTCCAATCCCCTCCCGCTCATCCCAAGGACACTCATGCAAATGACAAAACAAAGACAAAACAAACAACCCATCCACACTCATGCATACAAGACAACACACTGGCACAACGCTCCCCGACCCTGCAACCCTCTCCCTACATCACACCACCCTCATAGAACATCACTCACTCTCTTCTAGGTATTTTCTCAGGACATCCCGCTTAAATATTTTTTTGAAACTGTTTATATTTTCACAACACTTTTGTTCCTCCGCTAAACTATTCCAGAGGGTGACACCACGACTTGAGATACACATTGATTTTAAGGTGGTTCTTACTTTTGGTTGGTATAATCGATTTTTGGCCCTTAGACTATAAGTGTGAAGTGCCTCCCGCTCCTGAAAGAGTTTTAAGAGATTTTCTGGAAGAGAGCCAGTTGATGCTCTGAAGATTATTTGCGCAGTTCTTAAGTTTACAAGATCAAACAATTTTAAATTGGAGGATTGTAAAAACAATACATTTTTGGGATGCAAATAATTTATTTTATGAACGATTCGAATTGCTCTTTTTTGCAGTGTGTCCAGGGACTGAAGATTGGTCTTAAAATTGTTTCCCCAAACCTCGATACAATAATTCAAATATGACATGACAAGTGAGTGATATACAAGGAACAATGCACTTTGGTTGAGGAAGTGACGTGCTCTGTTCATCACTCCCACATATTTAGCAACTTTTGTGCGCAAATAATTAATGTGATCTTTCCAGGACAATGTCTCATCTATAATCACACCCAAAATAGTGTTTTGTTTAACCCTCTCTATACTTACATTATCAATAATAATTTCAATTGGGACATTAGTTTTCACAGAAAGGATTTGCAGCTTACCAAACCTTGCTAGTGCCCTATGTATTATTTGATCCCACAATGGTTGTCCTTTGTGGACAAGAACTGAACTGAACTGTAAACAAGAACTGTTTCTCCAACTTTGGTCATTTGAATGCAGAGTGGATTTAAAGTCAAAGATACACTTTTTTAGAAAGACCTTTAAAAGGAAGGCTAAGAGTGTGCTACTTTCTTTTTTACAATTGAACAAAAATGAAATGGAAATGAAAATGTATTGTTTACATTATTATTAAGATGGATGGATGGATGGACGGATGGACGGATGGATGGATGGATGGATGGATGGATGGATGGATGGATGGATGGATGGATGGATGGATGGATGGATGGTCTGGCTTTTTAAAATAAGTTTTCTATAGGTGAGCAATTAAATTGGTGTGTTCGGATCTGGCACTGCATTCTCCTAAGGCCAGATTTGTCAGTGGATTAAGTTCACATGGTGCGCTGGCCTGTTTGAATTGGAAGACTAGTCCTAGTTAAGCGGCCTTTTTTTTGTCCATTTTGAAGGACCGGTCTGATGTATCCTACATAGCCTTTGGTATTCCATGATACTTGAGAGCCCAAGCAAGTCGGCTGCTCTGTGCTCAGAGGAAAAAGGGAAATAGCACCGAACAGTGGTGAATTTTGTAAGTGCAGTTCAATATCATACAAGTGAATGGTAATAAAAATTGTTGTTTTAAATGGTGATTGAGTCAGATATGTGATGTGTATGTTTGGTTTATTGAAAGGTTTTTATCTGTCAAATGGGTTAGGCTGACATTTCAGCACAGATTCCAATATTAGATATTAGTATCTAATGGTACTGCTGCCGCCTTGAAAATGCAATTAGCACACAGAACAGTCGTAAGAAGTTTGGTCTCCAATCTTTGCCTGTTTTTTGTATCACCTGACACGGTTGCTAGGTGACAGAGGATACGCTAAGTGAGGAACGATGGAGGAAGGGTGTCTGTCTGAATCCACCTGATCACATGATCAGTCTGCTTTCTACCTTCAGACCAACCAGAAATCTGTACTGACTTCCTGCAGTTCTCTGCTTCCAGATTCTTGTTGCTTTTGTAAACAAACCGTTAAAATTCACTGATTCCCCTCGTGATTCTGCATCTGGGTCAAAAAGCTACAAACCCACATGACAGCTTTTTAATTAAAATTAAACAAGACAACAAAATTTTTTTTACAGGGATTGATCCGCTCATTGAGCTTTAGAAGTTGATTACGTGGTCAAATAATCACAAACTAAATCAAAAGAATACCATCAGTTTTACTTCCAGCAAGGTTTTCAATACTTGGAGTGAGGTTTTGTTTGAAGTATTGTTGTTACTGGACGATTACTCGAGTATTTCAGTCACAGTTGCATTAATTCTTTGTGCATTTTGTACCTTGTATAGTAAAATTCAATTAGTTGGAATATATTTGAAAAGTGAGAAAATGTTAGAAATTGAAACCCCAAGTAAAATACATATATATTATTTTTAAATAACATCTTGTTAACGATATTCAGGACTCTCTTTTTGGCATCAAGACAAATATGCTTATTGCCACATTGCAAGACAGGAAACTAAAAAAAAACAACAACAACAAAAAACATATTCAGGACTAGAATGTTACATTTAACTAATAAAAGAATACAGATTTATGCACTAATTCAAATAGCTCCTGAAAGATTACTTTTATTTTCAGTAAGTACTGACAAACAAGCTATATAAGAAAAACAAGTATAACTTACTAGTTATGGCTCTGTGCAGGTATGATAGCTGTGCTGCTAATGCTTAAGTTATTTTTGTAAAAAAGAAAATCTGGGGTTGCCTTGTGTTCAGTTGTGTGCTCCAGAGTTAAATGTGAGGCAAGATGATATAGAGGTTAATTTTCATGATAGCAGTGAGCAACAATAGCTGAGAGGCTTCCTTTTCAAAGATGGCTATACAGGTTCTCCATTTCTTCCATTTATAAGGCACTTCTGGATTTTCTATTTGTTCTGTGTGTCTATTTGTTAGTGACAGAACTGCATTGCACTCCAGAAGATTGATTGTGATCCTTACGCTCCAAGGAAAAAAAAATATTTTTGCAATTAGTCTGTGGTTGGGTAAATTGCCCTTCAAAGGTTTTTTTCTTTATTTATTTATTTGCCCTTAGACTGGCAATGTGTATTCACCGATGATCTCCCTGCAAAATGTATTATTCATAATGCAGAAATTTCTTATTCAGTAAATTCCCCTAGCAAAAAATAAATAAATAAATACAGATTTTGCAATTCATTACAACAATTGCTTTTGATCCAATGCAATATGAAATTTAACCTGGTTTACACGTTTTTGTTTTTTCAAATAATCAAAACTGTAAAGAGCTTTAGGCAGGTATTTACTCAGTTAAAGTGCTTTTTAAAACTGAAGTTATGAATAAATTTTAAATAAACAAAATTTTACACTTTTCATGCTGTCAGAGCAACCCAAACCCATTACAATAACTGACCATGAGTTATGGAAAACATAAGCTTTGAACAAAAAGGAAATGTTCTTACCAGTCACAGGATAAATTTGGGATGTGTCTTGCAAAAGATTCAAAAACCTCCACAGGCTGAATATATTTTGTACCAAAGACTATTTAAAAAAAAGCAAAAATAAACTTTCTTCTGTTAGATTGACAACAAGGTCACATCTCCAGTCTATTTAGTTGGATATGTTTAAGAAATAGGGATCTAGAAAGATAGATTTAAACCAACTAGTTTAACTCAATACGTATTTCAGTTATCTGAAAAAAACATTTTTCCTTGTTCAAATTTAAAAATGTCTCTTGTTCTGGTTGAATTCTGGGTCGTCCGTCTCCTGGTTATTACTGATTCAGGGTTCTTTGAATAATTTTTTCATGTCCTTTACTTAACTTATGTTCTGATATATTTTTATTTCCATTTGGTTTTATTTTCCACACTCCATCTCTGCTACCATGCAATTAGTTCATATGCTTCACCTGTGGCATTGTTCAACTTACAGGGCAGCTGGAAGTAATTTTGAACAGAGGGTGCTGTGAATTTTTTGTTGTTGGTTGTTTTGGACAAAAGATGAGCCTATAGGCCTATTCAAAATACAATAAATAAAGATAAATAAATAGATTGATATTCACTACTTTATTGTCATATACACATGAGTGCACGCCACCATGGTCTAAAACACAGACATCATTAATCACAATCATCATGAATCAGTTCTCAGGTGACTATATGCGCTGTTCACAATAAAAAAAAATTCAGTGGCTTTATGCCAATTTGAAAAGCTGGCATTCAAGAAGGGGTTTTCTTCCTTAAATTTGTCTCTAGGTATGAGTTTTTTCTCTGACTACTTTCAGACAAACGAAAGACAAAATATGTTTAGACTCTTCAACATAATGCAGCCACTGCCATCTAGCAAACTAAGTTTGTGCTACAGAACGTGATAATGTTTCATTACTACAACGCCATGCAGGAAATTTTTAAAAACGGGATGTTGGCTGGAAGGGCTTGTCTAATCTAATCATGCTACATTGTGTTGCCGATTCTGGGACCTTGCCTGCCGGTACAACTGCCATCAGAGGCGCGCAGACAGTCTCCTCACTCAGGCTGCTCTCCGTTGTCGTGGTTGCGGTACATGTGTTCTTTTTCACTAGTGGTTTTCCAAAAAATATTGAAATGCATTTCTGTCATTAGACTATGTAATTTACAAGTCTGCTGCAATGAGCAGGATACTTCAGCGACCAATAGTTTGCTTGATATTGCCATGACAAGGTAACTTCCATGAACTCAAGATACCTAAATTAAAACCCAAATACACGTAATGGTAAAATAAAAAAGTCAAAATCATTTACCAAAATATTCATAAGAAATGTATAAATTGTGTGATTTATTTTTAACACTTTTAAAAAATGTTTGCTCTCGCTACTAGGGGGTGACTACTGTACATGAGCTTCCCATTTGTAATTGTACCTCACTCTAGCATTAACTGATTTGTCTTTCTCCCCAATCAGCCTTTTTTGAGTTTTTATTTCTTCTATAAAGGTATTGTGGAGGATTTTGATGAATATTTTAAAAGACCTGTCCTTTCCACTTAAAAAAAATGCACATGTACAGTATAACCATGTACCCACTGCTGAGAGGGGACACCTATTAAATGCGTGCAAGAGAATGTGCGAGCCCATTTCTCCCAGGCATACTGTGCCAAAACGTCTGCTCTACCCCTAAATCCCTCAATCTCTGTAAAGAGCGGGGACTATATACTGTCGTGCACTTTATAGCAAACTCAGTTAACGTTCGGACAAATGATCACTGCTTTTTTTCCCCTTAGGTCACCTTACTCCGCCTCCATCGCGCTGTGCCCTGTGCCATCTTTGTTATTAGTTGCCGCTGTCTGGTATTCCATAGTGCTTTGCGTGGAGAGCTCTCCATACAAAGTATTCTGAGATATATTTGCCTCTTCTGAGGCCTTTTTTTTCTCTTACGATCCCCAGCCATTTTCAAAGAACCTTTTGTGAGAAAGGTGAGCTTCACTTACAGTCTGAAACCGTAGTTCACCACAGATATACTCCTGAAAGTGCGGATTCGCAGAAAAAGATAGCTAACTGGACGAGCTGTAGGATGGCCTTATTTAAATATATCACCAGAAGGATTAATAATTATGAGAACCACTTATTTAGATGATCCGCCCGAAAATAAAATATCCTCCTCTATACCTTAAATTTATAAAAGCCATCATTAAAAAAGAGTCACCAAATAATTTTTCCAGCTTTCACTGATGCACAAAACCATCTTTATCTTGAAAAGAGCTATTTAAAAAAAAGGAAAGAAAATGGTTTGCCAGCAGAGGATCCCCTTGCAATAAAGTTCAACAACTGCATGACCTCAAAACAGAAAAAAAAAACGTTAATTTATTTACTTTTACCAACATTACCATCCCTAATGCATAACTTCAATAACAATAGCAAACAAGGTGAAAGAAACATTGGTCGGTTATTTGTTAACATATTTAAAATAAATGACATTCGTCTTTCTCAAAACATTTTGGGTAGACAGAGAAACAACAGTTAAGGCAGGCATATGCTGCACAAATTTTTGCCTTTTTTTTAAAGATGTTTTTTTGGGAATCGAAAATTTGTTGGATCAAGCCAAGTTTCAGGCTCAGGGGGTAACGGGGGCCAATTAGCCTCTCATGACCACCTTCTGATCCGGAATCGGTCGGATGAAAATTGAGATGAAATTTAGTCTGCCCACAAGAGATAATAATGAGGGTATCCTGCTGAT
>NW_015151807.1:143381-145934 GCF_000732505.1 Cyprinodon variegatus | reverse complement strand
GTTCTTTTACATCTCTTTGCAGGTGATGAAGCAGCCTGAAGATGTTTTATTATTATCTCCCTTTTATCTCCTCTTTCTTTCATCTGTTCTAATTTTTTTTTCAGTTTTTCCTTCCCTGTTCTACTTACATTGCTGTGTCCATATAATCAATAATACTCCCTGCATGAATTATCATAAAGCTATTTATATGCATAAATCAAGCGGCACACTATTGCGATAGCCATACTGCTCCACTTGTTAAATGAAAATCTGTTGGGCTCTCTTTTTGTCATCAAGACAATTATTCTTATTGCCACATTGCCAGACAGGACACTGTTAAAAAGAAAAAAAATGAAATGCTTAAAACATTGATGTAGCTTTTAGTTTGACCTTATCTTATGTCTCAGCAAGGTCATTAAGGGTCCAACTATGAATCTTCTCCAAGCACAGCCTCCAGGGATCATGTTTAGATTAGTGTCAAGGGTAACTTGTCTAACCTCTCACAGCCTTAATGCTAGCACCACACCCTTCTTCATTTGATGGGCTGACCTGAGTAGACCTGCTGCCTGCTAGATTCCTCCAGCTGCATCTGTATACAGCAGCCCCAATTGACTAGATTTATTTAGATGGCTTGGTCCTCAGCTTCAAGGTTGTTTTTGTTGTTGTTGTTGTTTTTGTTTCTTTTCTTTTTTCTTAGATTTTTTTCCCTAAACCTTGGCTTAGGGTTGTCATGGTTTTGGTTTTGTTCAAGTTTTATCTTTGAGTTTTCATTGGTCTTTTTTTCCATTCTTGTGTTCTAGTTATATTTTATTGTATTTTAATTCTTAGATATTTCCTGTTTGCCTTCTTGTGTCAGTCTCCCATTCCCTAGCTCCCTTCTTGCTGCCTCTATTCACACCTGTTCCCAATCTTCTAATTAGTCTGGTCTTTGTTTCTATCTCCCATTTATTCTGCTCTTGCTCAGTCAGTCTTTGCTGGTTTTTCGTCATTACTTTGTCCACTTCGTGTTGTGAGTATACCTGGTTTTCAGCATTTTGGGATATTTCTAGATTCATGTTTTTGGATTTTTTCTTTTGTGGAAATTTTTGGTTAATTAAAACCTTCAAGTAACAACCATAAGCTTTGTGTCTGCATTTGGGTCCTGTCAAACCTCCACCCCCACTGTGACAAGGATAACCTTTTAAAACCTACATTGAATTATTAAGCACAAATACAAATTTTTGCTAATGCAATTAAATAAATGTCAAAAGGTTTATATATAGATTCCAACAGTCCAACTAATTCTTAAAGCAGTTCTAAGAACTCCTCAAGCTTAATCGTTGAACTCCTTTCAATGTAGTCTTCTGTTGTGCACTGCAAAAGTATTCGCTGTGAATTTACAGTGAATAATTGGATATGTTTTGCATGCATTCATAGTAAGGATTACAGCAAAAGATTAAAAAAACTCACAGCAATTTTATATCTGTGATATTACAATGCATTTCTAGGGAATAACAGCATTTTGCTGTACATCATTGCCATAAGGCTATGCACTGCTACAGTGTGTATTGTTAAAGTAATGTACAAGATGACAGTAATGTACCGTAAATTTACAACGTCAATATGAAAAAGTAATGCAAATGCATTTATCCATCTATATCGATTAGAGTGAGAGTGGGGCCAGTACCTATCGTCAGCAGTCTATGGGCAAAAGGCAAGTTACCCTCGACAGGTCAACAGTCAATAGCAGGGGCAATACAGAGAAACACAACCATGCACACACACTCTCTCACCAAAAGGAATATTTTGAGACCCTTAATGAACCTAACAGTCATTTTGTTTGAATTGTAGGAAGAAGCCAGAGCACCCGGCGCATACATGTGGAGATCATGCACACCAGAAGGCAGAAAAGACCCTGGTCCGGGAATCGATCCGAGGACTTTTTTACAGCAAGGCAACAGTGCTACAATGCAACCACAAATGAATGTATTCACTGTAAATTTACAATCATTGTACAAATAGCCCCCAGCCACACCCCATCAAATAGCTCTAAGGTAAAATCAATGGTTTAATTATTTACACAGTAAATGGTAAGAACTTCAATAATTTACTAAATTGAACTTTCCAAGTCATTAAAAAAAAAATAATAATTGTGCAGAAAGTGGGACTTTAAATATATCACCAGAAGGATTAACTAGTCTTTCAACTAATCAACTGTGTCACAATAATAGTAAAATTATTGGAATCAAGCCTACATGGTAAGATAAAAGAGGATGGGAAAGTGAGTGATGAAGGGAAGTCATAAACGGGTCAGGCGCTACTCTCATCTCATTACATTAGAATGAGTCCACACACTACAATGGTGTGTGAAAATGCTATAGGGAAAAATTGTCCTTAAAAGGTACAAAAAACTAGGCTACCCAAAACGGAGCCTGACAAGTACTGCTGCTGTAAAAGCTATGATGGCCATTCAAAGTCAATTAGTTTCCTCTAAAGCAGGGCTTCCCTAAGTCAGCCCTCGGGGGCCGCTGTCCTGCAGGTTTTAGAGTTGTTGGTCTCATGTTCGTTGTGCCTCTTTTAGGATTAATACCCAGA
>NW_015151807.1:123111-141237 GCF_000732505.1 Cyprinodon variegatus | reverse complement strand
CTTCCTCCGCTTGCAAAACATCGATTCATTTATCTTGAATTCTCTCAAGGCTGCTCGATTTCCATGTTCCTCTGCATAGCTGATAGCCTTCAATTTAAACTGTGCTTCATAGGCATGTCTCTTTGCCATTTTTAGGGTTGTCAAGACAACAATGTTCTGCATAAAGCACATACCTGTTCTTTTATACACAAGCCACGCCCACACTTCGCCCTTTAACGTCCCATATACTCATGGTGGTCTCAACAATGTCCGCAGATAGGGCGCAGCGCACCATAGGGCGCGCCGCACATTTTGAGGGGGAAAAAAAAGACGTTTATATGTGCCTTATAGTCGTGAAAATACGGTAAGTGATGACACCAATGCCCTCTTAACTGGATTAGCTTGATATAAATGCTGTGAGAGAAGGTTAAACAATTTTGGGCACCTGTTAAAATATGAAGTGTATCATGCGAAAAATGTTGATTTAAAAGTAATGCAAATATTATTGTATTATAATAACATTATTTTAGTGCTGCAGTTATGAATGTTGCTTACCTTCTTCATTCACCCTGGAGGAGGGAAACTGCTCCTTCCATTCATTTAGTTTCCTTTATATATTGGCATACAGCATTTCACTGTAATGATACAATTTAATGCTGTAAAATGTTTCCATTTTATGCTGTGCTCCTGTGATATTAAAGACCTGTGGTCTAACTGGGTTTTTGATTGTGGGATTTTACTGTAAAATAAGAATCAAATAGTGTAAAATCCAAGAAAACTGTAGTTTTCACATAAATCCATTGGGATATTACAGGGAAACTCAGCTACAACAAGTTACTGTACAATAATATTGTTAATTATTGTGGAAAACTGATCATTTCTAACAGAGCAATTAGGCTTTAAAATCCACATGTATTTGAATTATCTACCTTCATATCTTTCCACAAAGTGAACTCAGAGCAGGGTAACAATCACCTCCTATACCTAAAATTACTCTTATATCTTAGGTCTCTTATGTATGTTGCAGAGTCTGGAATTTTAGAATCATAAGTACTCTCTCTCTTCGAATTTAAGACTACATTATTAGCTCAAGAAATTTAAATATGAGTCTACATGTGACCATCTGAGACTGCTAACCTTTGTCCTACCTCTATTTTATCAATTTTTTACATCATCTGTCATTATGCTTTCTTGTCTTGCAAGCCATTTCAAGTGGCTTCTTTTTTCTTATCTGCTGAGCCATCTAGCCAGCAATAAAGCCTGTGCCTCACTGCTCAAAGTAACTTCACATTTTTCCACCAACCTAGACCTTGCATTTCTGGCTTTAAATGAACTCACTAAAGACATGTTTAAAACATATTAAAAATACCTACCATTTCAGAGAAATCATAAAAAAAACAAAGACATTTTCCAGTTTTTATTATTGTTTAATAATGGTTTTGGTCAAATAAAAAATCACTCCTCCAACTACAACCAAATTCACCTGTGAATTATACCTTACCTTTGCAATTTACAACTATTCATATCATTTACAAGTCACCTTGGTAAGCATACACTTTTCTATTGCTAGCTAATAATAAAAAAAACATATAATATACATCTAAAACAATTACATAGGCTCAATATTGTATATGAGAATTTCACTTTCATCACTTTATCCTTTTGTTCCTAGGGAATTTCTCAACTATGCATACAAAAGGATTTCACCTAATTTAACAATTTATTGACTGATAAAGCCTATGCAGGATCATTGTTCATGTTGATTCTGTTTCAAATAAAAATGTTGGAATAGAATTGGTCAGGTGGAAGTAGGGGGAGTTCAAGCATCTTCCAGGCTGCCTCACTAGTTATGGCAGAAGAGGAACACATTAAGACAAGTTGAAGCTTCATCTGTAAATAGAAGCTTGTGTTGGTAGAGAAATTGAAACCTAAACCTTTGAATTACCAGTCCAAATACTATCTTACCACCACTTTATGATGAAAACAAGGTTCAGGATACAAGCTTCTGAAATTATCTTCCTCCATCAAGAATGACTTTTCCCTCTAAATTAGTTGAGGAGCTCCGTCATTAGGGAGAACCCAGAGCAAAGCATTCAGCTGTTGTTTAGCTTTCAGCTTCCATTGACCCCTGACCTTGGATGGGCATATCTTAGATCTTTTTTTGAAGAGCTAGAGTTTGTAATCTGATTTTCCTTTTGGATGTATAACTTTTGTAGCCTATTTAGATTAACAGATGACTAAATATATATGGGTAGTTTCTATTGTAAAACACTAGATGCAATGATACCTGATTTTCTTTTTGTGTGCTATACACGTATTCCCAAAAATTCTCATGCATGCCTCAAAAGTTTTAGATGACAGTAGTATTAGTTCATAAAAACACTTCAGTTGATTTCTCATGGTTTCTCATGAAAAGTCTTTAAGGTGGTGATTTTAGCTAAAGCCTCAACTGGAGTATCATCAAACTTACAAACCTAAAGCTGATAACAAGGTGATTAAACTCTCTGTAATCTAATTTAAGCATGAAAAGGGAAGCTTAATTTCAACACTGACATCTGGAATAATTCATGGAAATTCAAAGATTAGTGAAGCCCTCCTTTTTTGCTCTCTCTGTGTGGGAAGTAATTTGGCAAGCTGAGTCAGAGCGGCCTTCCAAAGCTTTGCTTCTATTTCAAACACAGCCAAAAGAAGCCCCAGCCACAAACTAATATGAATAGGCTTAAGTCTCTGCTGCTGTACTCCAAAGATCCAAAGATAAGTAATGATGTAATTCACAAAGACTTTAAGATTGTCTTTTACTTCTAAATCATAAATAAAAAGAAAGAAGTTCATATAGGCTTCTGTTTAGCAAGTAGAAATAAAAGATACTTTGGCAAGTTGTTGGGTCTGGGGTTATTCTGAGCATAACTCTAACTCTTCTGTACGGAATCTGAGAACAGCAATGTCACTCTGATATTTTTTCACTGTGGTTTTCTCGAGAAAACAAGTTACTTTTCTCATTATCTAAAAATAATGAAAGCGGTTTTGTCATATAACGAGATGAGTGGTGTGTGTTATAACTGATTACATCCTTCAATACCACAAGAGTGGAAGGTGATTTATAAGTCTAGGCAGCCTATGTGGACTTCATAAGCAATTAGACCTATGCCTACATTGCCCTAGCGCCTGGTGTTTTCTGAACAGCCCCGGTGTTATGCATTTAACAGGTATAAGATGCATTAACCCCCAAAATGTGTCCAGATTAAAGATTTTCATTAAAAAAGTCATATTTGTTTCTACTGTTTTCCATGCAATCCAATCACCCACCACGACCTGAAAATGAGTGAAAAGAATAAAATGAAACTAAAAAACTGATTATTTTGGCACATGCGGTACCGCCACGGCACAACTACGGGCACCACAGGTATGGACAGACTGGGAACCCAGGACTGTTGGCCAGCCTCATTCATTGCTTATACCAGTAAATCATCTTGTTATCTCAAGAAATCAATAACTGTTTTTTCATGATAACGAGATAATTATCTCGTTATCTCGAGAAAACTGTTAATGATTTAACAGGATAACAACATAGTTATGTCTCAAGAAGGCAAAGGAAAAAAAAAGTGGAGTATGACCGCTCTCGGCTTCTGTACTTCTCCTTAAATCTCAGAAGATAAGCCTTCTTCGTTCCTCTGAGAACATAAAAAAAGTATATAAAACATATCCATTTTCAGTGGCCTTATGGTAATTAGTCACAAAGTCACAATTATCTGTCATCATCCCTATTTCCTTTTATTTTGCTATAAATGATCATCATATACTGCCTGTGCAGAACCTCAGTTGTTTTATGTTGATGTAAAGTGCTAAAGAGCAGGGTGCAGATGAGTAGCATATCACAAGTGTTAATGAAGCAGACCGTTTTTTCCCCCAAAACCCGACAATGTGAGCCTATGCTGGACATCTTCAAACACAGTACTGGAGGTCTGGCATCCTGAGCTACTGAGCACCCAAAGTCTCTTACCATAAAATAAAGTTACCTTAATACCCCGTTTTTTCTGTTATTAATATTAAGGAACACATACCATTTTATGTAAGTGGCAATTACAGGCACAAAAATACAACTTTGAACAAACAGCAAGATTTTACCTACTGTACTTTACTTTTCATAAAACAATCTGGCCAGTGTGTGATGCATATAAATCAAACATGGAGTGAGTTGTTTTTTTTTTTGTTTTCATTCTTTTGTGAGTATGAAGAGTGTTAGAAAGGCAAAGAACACTTCATTATGCAAACTTTGCCCTAAAATATCTCCAGACATCTCCATGGGGCTCAGGTATGATTAATGGAAATGGAGCAGTATGTCCTTTAGCAGGTACAGTACATCTTAATACAGACTAGAGGGAACAATACAACAACAAAAAAAATGACAACCTGACTGTTATTAAAGTAACAAATCAATAGTCTATTACATATAGTATAAAGAAAAGTTATGTGTCTTATTGGAAATGAAATCGAACACCCCCAATACAGCAAATTAAATTCCTCATCTCAAATTCTCTAAACCAATGATCTGAATTTTTGCAGGAGAAAGAAATATTTTTGCCCAAATAAAATAAAGCAAGCCTAAAATGCTGCCCTCCCCCAATAAAAAATAAAATAAAAAAAACAAATTTAGTTAAAAATTAACAGGTGATAGCAGTGGTCTGGATTAGTATAAATACACATTTTGTTTTTTAGATATGTTTTTCCTTAAAGCATCATTTAGAAATCCTTTATTCAAAAATACACAAAAGAAGCTCCCAGCCTAATGAGTTAAATTTTTTAGTAACTGTGCAGAGACTTTGACGTTCCACATGATGTATTCTCTCTCATCTCAAGTACTGCATCTATTAAACTACATCAGAAAAATCATAAATAATTAGTTGTACAATAACTCAACAAAATATGACTTATATAAATCTCAGCAATATTAATGTATTTTGTCAATATACAGTAAATTAATTTTCCCCATCAGAGTCCAGAATACTTCTTATCTCATGCCTCATGCTGCAATAATATCAGTTTAAAATAAGTATCTTTGATTTGACCAACAACAACAGCAAGATTCCATTGCACTCCAATATCAGTACAGCACATAACAGTATCAAGGTTGAAAAGCCTCTCTATATGTGGGCCCTGTTCTATGCCTTGTTTTGCCAAAATGAGGAAATATTGTGCGATGTAAATGATAATTTTTAGGTTTATTTCCCATTATCTCAATCAGACAGGTAACATGTGATTATATCACTAAAATATCTTATTTTGTCTTTAAAATATGTCTTTTGAGAATGAAAACTTTCACACAAAGGAACAATAAGCAATGGCTCATTGTTTTAAACAGAAAGAATAAGAAAAAGTGATCCCCTAAAAGGTATTCTTTTAAAGGGAATAGTGTGACTTCATACACTATCTCTTTGTATTATTTTCCATTTTCATGTTTGCAGGCTGCCCTGCAATGGACTGACGAGCTGTCCAGGGTGTACCCCGCCTCTGGCCCGTAGACAGCTGGAGATAGGCACCAGCACCCCTTGTGACCCTGCTTCGGATAAGCGTGATGAGAAATAGATGGATGAATATTTACTAGCCAATAGGTATCAATTGTCACTCACCTTTTTTTGGTCTACAGACTGCGCTCAACAGCCCCAACAGTGGTAATTTTGTATTGCATTGAGCCCTGGGTTCATATCTTAGATTGATAGAGTTTGCAAGGTCTACTCATATGAATGCATATTTATTTTTCTACCCGCCACTGAAAAAAGACACACTGGTCACTCTAAATTGCTTTTAGTTGTGATTGTATGTGTGCATAGTTTCCCATCCTATGTTTTTTTTCTGTTTTCCTGTTGTGGACTGGCATCCCCTGTTTGTTGTTCCAAGCCTCTCAATCACTCCAGATATTCATCAGATCCTGCAATTAATAGATGGATGGATGCATAGAACTGCTTTTGACTGTTAACTATTATTTGTTCAAGTTTGGGGTCCATCTGTTTTATTTGCTCTACACTCTGCTTTTATCATGTGTTTTCTTTACTTTTTTATTCTGCTTTTAATTTCCTTCTATTTTACTGTTTGTTTCATGTACAACACTTATCTCTGTACTGAATTGTGCTATACAAATAAATTGCCTTGCCTTACTATTAATGCCCTTTGATGCCTTGTGTGCATGTGTACCATGATCTATCACATCTATTAGGAAAACATCCTGATATCATGTCTGATTCTAACAGTTTCTTCAAGCTTTCAAAAGGACAATGGAGACATATGATAAATATGAAAAAAAAAAAAAAAAAAACTCACTTCTGCTCTGATCTCTTTACAAACACTTTACCCTGTTTTCTAACACAATTAGCACAGGGCTGGCATGTATAAATCCTGTCCCACCCACTCTGGCTCTGTGGCCTATAATTACAAGCCTGTGATCCATCCTTATTAGCCTTGTAGAAGGATACATGATCATTATGCTTTAGAAATCAGAGACACAAAGGGTGGGAAAAAAGGCTATGTCATAGTTTTAAAGAAATGTGTTACAGACTTACTGGAAAATAGCTATAGCTATAGAAATCAGCTTCTTCCAATTTTCTACATATTTGAACAATTTATTGTTTGGTCCAGGAAATGACATTTTTTTTATTTGTCTTAATACTGTATTGAGTGACATTTTAACCATTGATTCGTTTTAGCCTTATTTAAACAGTGTGTTGTTGACACCAAATAAACTTTTCTGTTTTAGGTAATTCCCGATTACTTTTTATTTATTTATTTTTTTTATATACATTTATGTTTGCTAAATTCCCAAGCACTAAGGGAAAGCCTTTATTTTGAAATAGTGTCTTGTTTTATTTAAAGCAAATTAAAAATACCTGTAAAAAATAAAATAAAGCCTAAGATTTCCTGTAGATAAGACAGGGAATTGGCATAATGGAGACTGAATCTGGTTTCTTGCAGATTTAATAATCTAAAAAGGGCAACATAAGCACAGATCCACAAACATAAATCCACAAAAATCAACAAAATACTGAAGTCCAGAAAAACATACATGAAGGGCAAGAAATGACGATGAACCAACAAACAGTGACTGAATAGGAGAATATGAACAGAAGAGTCTAAAAGGGAGCTAGGGAAAAGGAGAATTGACACAATATGGCAACAGAGGAAAAACAAGAAATACCTAAGAACTCAAATACAATCAAAATAACTAGAATAACACAGAATGAAAATAAAACCAATGGAAACTCAAAGATAAAACTTAAACAGATCCAAAACCATGGCAAGCTGCATGTTATGACCATAAAAAAAACTGTTTAAATAATTTTTTTGAAGATCTGATATGACTCTTAAAAGATTGAATTGTACTGATCACACAGGCTAAGAAAAATCACAAAAGCATATTTGTGAAAATATTTCTGAAAGCAAAATCTGTTGGGCTCTCTTTTCGGCATCAATACAATTATTCTTTTTGCCACATCACCAGACAGGACACTGTTAAAAAAATAAAAATAAAGAAAGCAACAAAACAAGACACTTTACAGTTTGCAACTGAACTCAGTGAAAAGGAAACAATTAGTTGAAACATCTCCATTGATTGAACTTAAATGTTTGCTGCAAACATTTGGAAGCTTGCAACCCTAAAAACACCATCAGATAATTTGGATGATAACATCAAGTTGGGAGGATATTTTTCAAAAGGAAAAACATATGGATTTCACAATATACAGTCATATTGAACAAACTAGTATGTGCTGTTGGATGAGGCTCATTGATTACATTAAAGGTGTCTCCAAAATCTATGCAGGCAATTCACTGTATTAAAAATTTGTACGAATGCTTATTGCTAAATTAGATGCAAAGTGACTAAAGTCTAAATTACAAAGCTTATGATATTAGTCTGATGTAACATTACAGAGCAGTTACTAAAGGGTTTGTGAACCATTAAGGCAAAAAAATCTGACTGATTTCCAGTAAGCTGTTTTGAGATACATGTAGAAGGATCATATAAACACTTAATTTTGCATCAGACACTAAAATATAAGTTTGCATATGTGCTGTTATTAGAAAGCATTTTGATCCACATGCAGACTGGGACTTATGGTCATGGTAAAAGTGTCTTTACAGTAGATGAAAAAGGAGTAGGTGATGTTTCTGTGTCTTTTTCACTGGTGTTTTACTCTGGAGGGCAGCAGAGGCTGTGAGGGGCAGATAATCCTGATGGTAGTTAGAGGAAAGAGAGTGTCCCTGAAATGAGCAAGTCATTAAGAAAGTCGAGATGGAAGGTTTGAGAGGTTGTACAGATGTTGTTGAAGTACAGGCAACTAGAGACTACTGAAGATGGTGAAGCTGTTTGGGTTATGAAGAGAGGATTATTGGGGGGGGGGGTTCTGGTTTCTGTAGATTCTTTAGAGACCAGCAAGGAATCTTCAGCTTAGTACAAAGAGAACAGGAAATAAGCTTTGAATAAGTGAAATAGCTCAAGGAAAAAAACTCCAGGAGATTTAACTTGAAAGTTTGACATTTAAATCTGTAGCACCCAAATAAAAAGACTGCAGACAAGTAAGTGATCTGCAGCCAGCTGCCAGACCCTGCAACAGGGAGCTGTGAAAAGATATGAAGCACTGCTTGTTAGCAAAGTCAAAAATTATTATAAATATGCAAGAAGAAAGGCAAAATGCAAAAATGCAAATTTCTCATTTTACCTTTTCAAACTCTAAAGACACTTAATTGGAACAACGGCTGCTTCTGAATTGCCAAGTTGGTAAGGATACATAAGCCAAAGCAGAAGATTGTCAGCAGATGCCATGATAAGTGCTACCAAAATATTGCTGGTAGTATGGATAGTTCATGAAGGGGTAGAAGCAAGAAGCAGGAAATAAGAGCTACAATTTAATCTATTTACAAGCAGCCTATGAGTCTGTCTGCTGCTTATACTGCCCCTGTGTCAGGTTTAGTGGAAGTTAGTTGAGGACCCAAAGGCAAGGTAGATGGAAACAGCAGCAGAAATCCAGAAATAATAAACAGGTAACCAAAACTAGGAAATGCCAGGGAGAAATATACATGAGGAGTAAAGAGGATCCAGCAATGTGGATCTGCGAAGGAGGAGTGTATATGGGAGAGAACAATGAATGAAGTGATTAGCTAATTGGGAGGAGGTATGGACAAAAGCAGCTAAGGGGAAAAGAGTAAACAGGGCTTAATTAAAACTACAAAAGTACTTAAAAAAAGCAAAAGGGAAATAAGACCAATGACTAGAAAACAAAGAATGACCAAGCGGAAGGCTACAGGCTAGGGGAATGGAGATAACTGACAAACAACAAAAAAGGAATAATAAATCTAAGTAATTCAAAACATGATATAATTCTTAACAATGAAAACAAATAACAAATCCAAGCGTAACTGAAAATCGATAGTGAAAACTAAATACTTAGACAAACTTAATTGTCAATTTGGATACACAGAGTGTATACAAAATACATTTTGTTGCTTACAGCTTTCAACAGTGAATAAGCAGTTTTCAACAGTGAAATAAACATTACCAATTAGTGCAGCAATGATCAAGAATGTAAAGACTGTAGGAGGAAAATAAACCAGTTTAAAAGTAATGGTGCAAAAGGCATAAGTGCAAAATAAATATGGTGCAAAATGCAGAAGAAAACTGAGATGTGTTCTATTTACAGGGATTTATCAAAACAAACCTCCAGTTTAGAGTTCAACATTCTGATGGCATCAGGGAAACAGCTGTTGCAGAACTTGCTTGACCTGGAGTGGTTGTTGCGATGCCTCTTTCCAGCAGGCAGCATGGGGAACAGTCCATGGTAGGGCTGTGAGGGGTCCTTGATGATGTTATGGGCTCAAGACAGATAGCGCTGGGATTAAGTGTCTTTAATGGAGGAAAGAGAAGCCTTGATGATTCTTTCAATTCAGTTCAGTTTATTTCTTTAGCGCCAAGTCACACCACATGTCATCTCGAGACACTTTGCAGTTTACCAGATCATACAGTCAAATTGATTCAAAGTTTTCTATCTAAGGAAAACAGGTTGATTTCATTGACTCGAATGCAATCCCTCACACTAAGCATGCTTGTAAAGTAGAGAGGAAAAAGAGGGAGAAACCTCAAGCAGAACCAGGCTCAGTGTGAAAGAAAATTTGCCGAGGCCAACTGGGGTTCAAGGAGACAGAAACAGAGATAAAAAAAACAACTAAAGCAACTCTCCCATGTTCTTTTACTCTGAGGCACTGCAGCCTCCTCACAACACAGTGAGACACCTGGTCAAAATGTTCTCTATGGTGCTTCTGTGGAAGGTTGTGAGGATGGGTGGGGACGGGTGGGCTCTCCTCATCCTTTGCAGAAAGTACAAGCGCTTCTGAGCCATTTTGAGTAGTGGGGTGGAGTTTACAGTCCAGGTGAGGTTGTCTGTGATGTGCACCCCTAGCAATGTGGTGATGCTGACCACCTCTACAGCTAAGCTGTTGATGAGCAGTGGAGCATGGTTAGGCTGGTTCTTCCTAAAGCTGATGATGATCTCCTTCATCTTCTCCATGTACAGGCTGTTGTCTCTACACCAGCCTGAACCCAAAATTTCCCAGAAAAGCAGATCATAACACTCTGCCCTATTCCCAGCTTTTTAAAGCGTTTTCTGGCTTGTTTTTGCAAATGTACACTGCTGTAACTTTGTACTAGCTAAGGAAAGCTAAGGATAATTCACCAATGAAATTAAAGAAATGATGAAGCAATTTTCACTTTTCTACAGTGGGATTGTCTTTTTATTCAGTTCAATTCATAAATACTTTATAAGTCCCAAAGGCAGATTGGATAATATTATCAATGTTCACTTGTACGTCTGCGGCTGCCTGATCCTAATCTTGGAGTGGTGGACACATCTGGTAGTCATGTCAGTCTTACTCAAATTAGAAAGCAGCTTCTTAATGAGACCTATTGTAGTGGTCCTAAATATAGTTTTGTCTTGCATTCCTTAGATGGGAGTTACTTTACCGTTTCTCTTTTTCCCAGCTTTTATTTTCATTACAGTCACAAGTTCAAAGCAACGAAATTCACCTACAGTATGCATTTAATCCATCCCCTTGGGGAGCAGTGAACTGCCATTGTGCAGCGCCTGGGGAGCAGTGTGGGGTTAAGGGTCTTGCTCAGGGACCAAGAGCAGCAGTCTGTGGGAGTGGGGCTTGAACTCAGAACCTGTGGATTAAGGCTGGATTTCTTCCTAACCACTAGTCCGCCACTTCCCGGCCCTAGGCCGCCACTCCCCGGCACTTCTGTGAAAAAGTGATGAAGCAGCAGCCTGATACAAGCTGGAGGGAAAAATTCAGGTGTGGTTTCTTCCTGTATCTACCTGTAGCAGTTAGCATCATGTGTTTTACTGGAGCAATGGAAGAAGATGCATAAGCAGCCAAAGAATCTTGGATATAACTTGGAGAGGTTCGTTTTTGGCCCTCTGTTCTGAGTCAGTTGTTCCAACCTCTCGGTGGGCGTGTCTGCATATACTTTTACATGATGGTTTGTAGCTGACTTTCAGAAGTACTAAAAGATGCTAAAAAGGCGCAGAAACCGTGGCCCCACTTGAGTTTCCAATTTGGAAAATCACTTTGCATGATGTTTACATTTACATATCCTCCACCTATTAATTTGCCCCGGTTGGTCATTAGAATATGGTCTGTGTATTGATGAAGGCAAATGAATCTCTATCACTGTCAGCCTAACCACCAGGAGAGGCAGAGGTCAAGATGCACATCAGCCTTCCTGTGCAGTGAGGGCAAGTTGTATCTACATAGATTTGTAGTTTTTTTTTTTTTCTCTTTGTGTTTATGTTTATGTGTTATGAGTTACAGAAATCCTTAACTACAAACTATAATTTCTCTCAATAGGATAGGATGCCTAAGACTTTCTGTGACATTTCTGTCTTCATTTTGTAAAGTTTGCAGTTAGCTGTTTATATTATCTTTGTTCTGCAAACAATATTGTGCTTTGGCATTTGGACGCATAACAAAACCAGACAGATTTTGCTCTAAAAGCATACACAGATTATCTCATCAAAATGTGTGTTAACTCTAGGCAGGTACTTGATAAGTCCAAGTCATTTTTAGGGTGTAAGGATTTCTGGGGTTTTGCTATGTATCTGGTGTGAGTGAGCTTCCTGTCACAGAGATTATCTTTGCTGGCGGCTGGTCCGAGCCATGTTGCTGCACACCTGAGAACATTTCTCAATCAAGATGACCAGTGTGTATATAAGGAGGCAAAGGATTGTCTCCCTTTGCCGGATGATTACCCCTGATAATATTCCAGCCAAGGACCTAAACGAGGAATATCTTTCTTTATAAAAATTTTCCTCTTGTGGATTTCTTTAAAGTGTACTCAGGGAAAATTAGTGTGTCTGGTATATTCTTGGAAAAGGTCTTACCTGTGTGCAGCAGTTCTCAGTCTTTATCATCTGCATGCCCGCTCTCCAGAACAATGTCTCTTGCAAGTACCAACTTTTTTGGATCTTAATCACATTCTCTTGGACTTCTGGGGCGCAGTCTGCAAAGCCTGCTGAATCAAACCCCTAGAGATCCATGCTAAGACCCATTCATCCCTCAAGAAAAGAAATCAATCAGTAATTAGTTGTCATTAACCAACTCCTTCCTGATCAGTCTGTTTTCTCCCCTCCGGGCAACCAGGAAGTTCAACTGACTTCCAGCAGTTCTCCACTCCTAGATTCTTGTTCCTTTTGTAAACGAAACATTAAAATTCACTAGTTCTGCATGTGCTTCTGCATGTGGGTCAAAAAAAACTACAAACTACAAGAGGGTTTTATCTGTTCTGCATCCACTCAGAGAGACTCCTCATTGTATGGCTTTTGCTCATGTAAATATTAAATGTCCCAGTTTCTGTTAGAAGCAATGCAAGCTACAACAGGTGTACACAAATCTGTTAGAGATTTTTATAAAAGATGTAAAAGTAATACAGAAATAAGCCAAGAAATATGCCTAAGACATAATGAAGCTTGTATGCACCAACTATGATGAATCAAGTGCGGATATATTTTTTGGTGTATTAAAAAAAAATGTGTATTTGAGTGTATTTCATATAATGAAACATCATGTCCTGACAGGTCTTTGAAGTCTGTAAGTCACGTTTGATATGGTTGTGTCCTGATGTCTGTATCTGTTGTCAGCTTGTTTTTTTCCTGATGTCACCATGATGCTTTGTTTTTTCAAAATTAATGTTCAACTGACTGCCTTGAAATCAGATTTTGATGCTCTTTGAGTGCCTCTGTGTGGTCGGAAAATTATCAGCTGAATGAATCAGAGTCAATAATCCTGTCAGATTCACTTTCAGTTTCAAACATCTTTCAGGCCAAGACAAGTGAAGTGTCTAATGGCATACAGTGAGGTTAGGTAATCTTATTGTTTGGTAATTACTGTGAATGAATTGGTTCTGAAGCAGTAAGGCAGACAGTTGGATGGTATACATGGTATATATGGCAAGTGACCCCCCCCCACCCAAGCTTTTTTAAAAATAACACAACATTTCTGCAAAACTGCAGAATTTATCTTTTTTTTTACAAGAAATGTTCTCACAGCAAAATAGGACCATGATCTATTAGGAACAGATGATGTGAAGTTAGATATGTCATTTATAGCACCATATAAACTGCCTTTAAGACATTCAGCAGGTGAGATTTTATTACCAATTAATTTCTTTCCCTTTTTGATCCATTTTTAACCATTCTTGTATTAGTTTTTAGTGATTTAGAGGTCACACCATGGATGATTTGTTTTTATTTCAGAGGTAGGGGGATGCAAGTATTTTTTAATAAACCTAGCTTCATGGTGTTTGACCATCCAATCACAGAGCCGATTCAGTGGTGCTCAGTTATTTGTAAAGTAAGCTTCTAATGAGTGACAGTGGTGACAGCCAATCAAACAAGAAAAGACATTGGGCCAATCAGGAGCAAGTGAGCGGTCTAAAGTCAGGGAAGCGGGCTTCGTCTTGAGCTGCAGTTTTCAGCTTGGTCCTAGTGCTCGATAAATCTCTGTGTGCTGTAGTGTAACACTGTTTTTAGACAGGGGACCAAAACGGATATTTGAAGAAGTGCAGAGGACATGTCCAAACAAAAATTACATCCATGAGTCAAATTATAGGTGTGACTTAACCTGCCAGGAAGTGGCAAATGAAATGCCAACCTTAACCTTGTTAGTCAAAGTATCAAAATGTTTTTGATCAAGTAAAATAAAATAAAAAGTTATATCAACTTCACCACTGCCTTTCTCACAGATCTTTTTTCTCAGGCAATTCCAGCGATCAGTGGTAATGCATCTTGGAGCTGGTTAGTAATTTAAACCCAGAATAAAAACAGTTTCATATTAAGCAATGCAAAACAAGGATTCAGTTAAAAGTGTCTAACCTGAATTGGCACTTTCCTCAAACCCACAGCTACATGTGTCAATCTCTGAGGGGGGACACTGAGGTAAGCATACAAGAATTAGAGCAACATTAAACTATGTTAATTTCTTTATTAAAATAAAGCAATATTTGTTGCAAAAACAGAAATTGAACAAACTTTAAAATCTTAAGAGTTTGTTAAATCAAAAGTGGGCTGCTCAGTGGAGCAGTGGGTAGCACTGCTGCCTTGCAGTGACCCCAGGTGGGATAAAGTGTGATGGAAAAAAAGGACATTTAACAAAACTAAATATCTTTTTAAAGTGTAAGCTTTGCAAACAAACTCAAAGTTGTCACTGCTCCAAGAACCAAATAATCCCAGACAAAGTTAAAGCAGCTACTCACTGGGTAAAAGATGAAGCCAGCCTTATCTATTAAGCTTCAAATAAGCATTTTCTTTGTCAAGTTTTTCTATGGAATCTCTCTGGTACAGAGAACCTATAAAAGAAATTAATATTAGCTTTAATCACGTCTAAATGTTTATTTGGTGCTATATGTCATAAAATTGTGTTGCTTTAATTAGTTCTACAATTTTCTAAAGTAATTTAAATGCTAAATACTAAAACTCATATCAACTTATTTTTCTTTTATTATCAGACAATACAAGCTTATAACTACACACTTATTTTACCTGTATCGGAGGAGTTATACTTCCTTTCACTACATTTGGATTCTCACTTTAGTAGAACTATTGTCTTTATGTGTAGAATACAACAAGGCCGCTATCAGGACTGTGTCCCAGATTCAGCTCCTCATGGGAAACCTGGTCCAGACTATTATGTATGTTAGAATGCTTTGTACATCTTTGTGGTGATAGATGCACTTAAATAGGAGGAATAAGATATATATGTGGCTTTCTCTGGGTCAACCTTCTGAAATCTATAACTGACTCACTTTATACATTTCTTTCTCCCAGATAGTGGGTTAATTCACTGAACATGTAATGAGGAGTTTATTGGTCATGTGCTGTGAGAATATCACAAACTGCCAAAGGATTTCAGATAGCTGAAATAGGTGGTCACCAAACCACTTCTCACAAATGTGTTCACAATTCTATTAAGGTCCCATATTATGCAAAATTCACTTTGATTCACTTTTTTCATATGCATCCTTAGTCCTAAATGAAAAAAAACATTTTCCCTCTACCATTGCCTTTCTCTACCTCTTAACTAATGTGTACTCTGTTGGGATTATTTTATTGATTATGTGTGGGTCTGTTATACCCTAATAATAACTGCCTGTTGCGTGTCAGAACTAATGTTTTCCCAAGTAGTTTATCTAATTAGGACAGTTCCTCAGTCAGGATAAAAAGTCTGCTTCATTATGCACGTTGCAAAGATTGGAGAATGAGATGAGGGCGGTGTCCTTGATTTTAAAACATAATGTAATATTTTTATAAGGCTGGATCCATGTATGTCTCCTCATTTACAAATGTGTATGATGTAATTATGTGATCATGCAGCATACTGGAGTTGTATAAAAGACTTCTTTAACCGTGATTCTGTGCCAGATTGTGTAAGCAGCTGCCTTCTGAAACCATAATCAACTTCTGTAGTCCGAGTAAGATTACAATTTCTGTCAAAATCTGTTGTCATGTCTCATGGTTATTTAATACATATACAGTGTTATTTAAAGAGTTTGTCCCAAATGATATGTTCTCAGAAAAAGAAACAGAGAGAGAAAGCTTCAAGGTGTAAACACAGAGATCTCCTTGACAGCTCAAAATACTGTTTAAATATAATTTTCCATTATGTCATAAGGGGTAAAAAGCTGACCAGAGAGGTCTGTAGCAGCCCATTGGTCGAGCTTCTGTAATGACTCAGAAGATGGAACCCTGAATTCAGGCAAGATGGGCAGTGGGTAACTTAGAAACTTTTTTTTTTTTTGTCAAAAAATGAAAATGAAATGAAAAAAAAATTCTGCAGTGACGGCAGCTGCAGAGCTAGGGCATCAGAAGCAGGAACATCAATTGGAGAGAAACACAGGTTAGTGACTGTGATAATCTGATGGAGGATGACTATGAAGGCACGAGTCACTAACCTGGTTTGACAGTTCAGTCCGTGTCCAGAGAACGAGGATTCCAGCTGGTTGACCTAACAGACGCAGCAGAAGCAGCCATAAAGTTCCCAATGCGAAAGTCTTAAAGGCTGCAGAACTGACCGGAGATCAGAACCAAGCTGATGAAGGATGACAGGATAATCCACAGGGCGAAGTCAAGAGGCAGAGCCAGGCTTAGTCCAAAAAAGAATCTGACAGGAGGCAGGCTCAAAGGCCCAAGTACAGAAACCGATCCAGATAAGACAATCGGAACACTATGGTAACGCTAGAGAGCTCTTAACCCCAAAGGCTCAAGAATAATCTGGTGCTAATGGCTGAGAAACAGGCAGCTTAAATATGAAACTAGAAAAGGTGGACCTAATGAGTGATGAGGAACAGTGCAGGACTGGACAGGTGAATGAAATGAGCAATCAAGCCAGCCAGTGGCTCCAAAATCATGAGAGCTTAACCCCAGGCTCACACCGACTCCGGTCTTACCGTTGCGNTGACAGTTCAGTCCGTGTCCAGAGAACGAGGATTCCAGCTGGTTGACCTAACAGACGCAGCAGAAGCAGCCATAAAGTTCCCAATGCGAAAGTCTTAAAGGCTGCAGAACTGACCGGAGATCAGAACCAAGCTGATGAAGGATGACAGGATAATCCACAGGGCGAAGTCAAGAGGCAGAGCCAAGCTTAGTCCACAAAAGGATCTGACAGGAGGCAGGCTTAAAGGCCCTAATACAGAAACCGATCAAGATAAGACAATCGGAACACTATGGTAACGCTAGAGAGCTCTCAACCCCAAAGGCTCAAGAATAATCTGGTGCTAATGGCTGAGAAACAGGCAGCTTAAATATGAAACTAGAAAAGGTGGACCTAATGGGTGACGAGGAACAGTGCAGGACTAGACAGGTGAATGAAATGAGCAATCAAGCCAGCCATTGGCGCCAAAATCGTGACAGCTTAATCCTTCATCTAATATGTATTCCGTGCTATTACATTAACTTTACAAACTCTTGACTGGTTTTCATGGTTGCAGGGTTGTGGGGGCATGGTCTTTGGGAGGACAGAGACGTGGATAGCCAAAACAGCTCTACCAGACGAGGGCTGAATATGCAGATTTTTGGTAAAGGCTGCTTTGCCTAATCGGAGAGCGATTTTTCAACACAAACAGAAGAAACGTGCTCTTGGGTCCTCATTCTGTCATGATGGGTCTCTGTGTTAAAACCCACACGCAGAATACCACAGGAAACGGAGAAAAAGTTTCACAGTTTATTATTGAAAAGCACATAAGAATATTAATGAGCAGGTTCTGGTACTGGTCCGGGACTGGAATCACTGAGTAATCTTGATGAGGTTCAGACTGATCGATGGAGAGAGGGAACCGGTTGGGTCCAGAGTCTGTGGATTCAGCAGAGAGCTCAGCAGCAGCAGCGGCTAATGAGGTTCAGACCTTGAGTTGATGTCCTAGTTCTCCCTTGAGAATTAGCTGGGGATTTCAGACTGATAGTCTTCAGGTTTGGCTTCCTTGGACAGGCAGGCAGGTTTCCAAGCAAAAGCTCCTCCAGAGCTACAGACTTCAGTCGGGCTTTCCTGTGAGCAGAGAAGACAGAGGCTGGTTAGAATCTGGTTACTCTCCAGAGCAGACAGAGACTCTATGTGCAG
>NW_015151807.1:118913-122953 GCF_000732505.1 Cyprinodon variegatus | reverse complement strand
GTGCGGGAGTTGCGGTCTCCGTCGGCTCGGTAACCGCACCGGAGCCAGTGTGAGCAAGGGGTAATGCTTCATCTAATGTGTATTCCGTGCTATTACATTACCTTTACAAACTCTTGACTGGTTTTCATGGTTGCAGGGTTGTGGGGGCATGGCCTTTGGGAGGACAGAGACGTGGATAGCCAAAACAATTCTACCAGACGAGGGCTGAATATGGAGATTTTTGGTAAAGGCTGCTTTGCCTAATCGAAGAGCGATTTTCCAACACAAACAGCAGAAACATGCTCTTGGGTCCTCATTCTTAATAATATTTACTTTAAAATTTAGAATATGGGACTGTTGGAAATCCTTATTTACAACTAATTTAGTAGATATCCTTTTACAGAGCACACCATACAAGCCAACAGATGTCCAAGATGATATATTGTAGGAATGCTAAAATTGTCATGATCTCAGCACATATGGCTGGTCTGATCACTTATATTTTACACACCTGCTTAGCTCCGCTCAGTTCTCATTGCCCACTCATCTTATCCACCTGCATTAGTCACCATATAACCAGCCGTCAGACCAATTATTGGTACGAGATTTTTTCTAGCCTTTGTTGAGACTTGTTCTAGTGTTTCTGTCTTCTGACTACCTGATCCGTTACCTAATCGGTTTGCCTGACCTGTCATCTGACTCCTGCCTGATCTCTTCCTGCTTGTGTAGCGATTTAAACCATCGCCCGACCACAGACCCTGCCTGCCCTGGTCCAACCTGTCAGCCATACTCTGTACTGTACTGTCCCTGGAATTGTGACCCGACTCCTCCCGGGATTCTCCTTTGGCACCTCACTTGATCTCTGACCTCCTGGCTCTGACAACTGACCACACCAACAACATCTGATTCTTCTTCTCCCTCCGGATTATACTGCCTAAATACATCTGATCTGTTCTGATCTCTACTGCCTGTCCTCCAACCATTGATACATCAGCTTCTGAGACTCTCTGTGCAACGAAGGCCAGCCAGCTGTGTGGAATCATCCTCTATCTCTGGATTTGGACTGAACTGCAAGACCAGAGGTTCCTCCCTTAGACACTGACGCCGCTTTCTCTAATTCTGTACTCAATAAACGTTCTAAGAAATCTAACTGTTTTTCCTCCTTGAACACTGGGTCCTTCTGTTCTGAGCCTGACAGAAATAATACACCAGACAACTATAACCGTGCACTTTGTTTATACATACCTGTACAGAGGTTCTAGTGATTGGTAATCGTCAGTTTGTGAGAGGTGATGTGTTACCCTCCACTGCAGTTTACGTACTGGGTAAATTAGATGAAATCATCAACATTTACACTCTTGTGCATTTCCCTCAGCTTTTTCTAAAGCCCATTTTTAATTATCCCATCAAAAGAGCATGATAGAAATAGTTTAATTTGAAAAAATCTTGCAAAGAAGTTTGTTGTGCTCACTTGAGGTGGTTTTTGGCTTCTATGAAAAAGTGGTCAATGTGCAAAAAAGGTGATGGATAACTTTGTTCAAATCAGCTCTAACATTGTGAACTTTTACCACACATGGCATATCAGATGTTTCTGCTGTCTTCCTATTATGCACGTAAACATGGCTGGAAGCAACATCACCATTACTGGCTTACATGTTAACCGTAAAAACAACTTCTCCACTTGCAACAAATTCATTAAAATTTTCCTACTACTAATCAATAGTGAGTGCTGGATTGCAGCCTCTCGATCAAGTTTATTACAGCCATGCATGAAGTGTTTTGTTAATTTGGTTCAAGCTAAATGGATGCATCGCAAAATTGCAATTCCTTTTTTAGAAATTATAAAGATTTGCTGAAAATTCAAATTTCTGATCAATGTAAACAAGGCTACTGAGCCTGGTCCTTCTGGAGTTTTCTTGTTTTTTTTTTTTTTTCTGTTAAAGTTTTTTTTTTTCTCATCCCCACTGTTTTAAGCCCGTGTTTATTATGAGTGACTGGTGTGGAGTCAGCAACACCATGTATGCTCTATGTAAAACTGTAAACAAAACATGTGATTCACAACAGAGACAGGCTGCTGCTCAGAGAGGAGAGATAAATTCACAAGGATTACACAGATGTGCGTGTATGAAGTGAAATGGTTTTGATGGAGAGGAATAGTATCTATTACATAGATAAAACCTAATAAAAGTTAAATTTTGCATGAAATGCTGCTAATCTGTACGTGTCAAACACATAGACACATTTAGTACAACATACATAAACCCTTTCTCATGACTTCTAAAATATAGTCGATGTCTTTAATTCTCCCTGCATACCAGGCAAATATTTTATTACCCATTGACCTCGTCATCTGCGATGGACCGGCAACCTGTCCAGGGTGTAAAACTTGGCTAATGAACAATATGTATCATTAAAAGCCTCTGCAAATATCTTTCCAAATAGTGGAATTCAACCTTGACTTTATTAGACATCTCCAACACAGGAAGAGAAGACGACTTACTTATTCTTTAAAAAATATTTCATATTTCACACCATTTTAAGACATTTTTTTTATATTTTATCCGAAATTCATCTCAGAGTTGAGTCTTACTACAGCTGCTCTGCAAAGTTATCTGTGTTTTTGATTTGATCAGGTAATCCTGTCAAACCCTGATGGTAGCTCTGATCTGTCAGGCAGCTATAATGTAAGTTCTAACATTTTGAAACAAATTTAATATTTCCTCTGCACCAACATTAAACTCCAAGATTAAACTGAGTTTAATTGTTAATTTGTACCACACTCTGAAAAAGAAAACTGTTTCAGTGACTTTGCATTTCCTGTGCAAATATAATTTACTGTCTTTCACGAGCCGTTGCGATACTGTACGTGCCACATTTAGAGGTGCATAAATGTAAAAAGAGGTTTTGCTAAGTTTAGTCTTTAATTAATGAAAGCTGCCGTAGTTATAAACATAACAATAATTTGCTAGGCTGAAGTGACAAATTGATTTGTTAATAGGATAAAGCCCCCAAATATGGTTTATTTCTTCCTGCCTGGGAGTCCATTTCTGTAACGTTCAGGCTGTTGTAATCTTGTAATCATCTCTCTCTGCTGCAGGCTCTTTGCCTCCTCTGAGGCATGCACAAATTCAGGGTTGACTTTAATTGAATATTGATTTGTTTGTCTCACTTTCCCTCTTTTTTCTCCATCTTACTGCCTCCTTTCAAAGTGTGATAATCTACATTAAACATACATATCTCCACCAACCTATGACATAGAATAAATCATGTTTAAGGATAATGGAAAAAATGCTAAGGGTTTGATGAGGCAGCTGACATACAGTTGTGTTTAAAAGTATATACATATACGCTCCCATTCAAGAAAAATGAAAAATTTGCACTAGTAAAGGTGAACAAATCTGAAAAAAGTTATAATAAATAAAAATGTACTAAATATATAAAATAAAATATAGATTTTTTTATTTTTTATGTAAAAAAAAAAATCTAAAAAACAAACTTAACCAAAAAAAAAAAAATAAAGTAACTTGAACAGTGAACCTACATACTGATCATGACAAAAATCACATCATTGCCTAAAAGTCTTGTTTCTACTAAATGTTAGTTCAGAAGCCTCATCAGGCTCTTTTCCTTGTTTAGGAAGCTATAGGTATAGGGGAACCAGGTTTAAAGACCAGAAGATCAGAGAGTTGAGGAGGTGCTAAAGGAGAATCCAAGCCAAGGTCCAAGCTCGGTAAACCGGTAGAATCCAGGAATCAGTTCAAAACCGATCAGACTAACTGAGCAGAAGAGGGGCGAAACGGGTTACAATCAGAAAATCAGAACATTGATCAGAAAACTAGAGTTACTCCCACTGAGCAGCTTGAATAATCTGGCACCAAAAGCTGGGAACTGGTGGCTTAAGAAGTGGCAGCTTATGGTGCCAAGATCATGACACTTTAATCCTTTTTCTAGGTTACTCATCCAAGTAAATGTTGATTCAAAGCATCAAGTCAAGGCGATACATGTTTATTTGTATTGCACGATTCAGTACACAGATCAGACACCGGCAGTTCAAAAATGCT
>NW_015151807.1:114962-118582 GCF_000732505.1 Cyprinodon variegatus | reverse complement strand
GGACTTAATCTGTCAAATGCTCGTCCACTCGGTTCCCTCTTCACTGATCTACCTCTGCATATAAATACTCCAGGGCTGTGTTCAGGCACCTCAAGATTTCAGGAGGCACACTCTCCCAAGATTCACTCTACTCCCCTAAGGACCCAGTGATCATTAAGTACTGCTTAATTCAAAGACTAACCTCCAGGATGCCAGCACTTCCCTTAATTCTCTCTGGCTGGCTCAAATCTGTAATCATTAGCCTTCTCTTCTTCCTGCAAAATTAATCAAAATTCCCTTTGGCTCCTCCTAATGACTGTTTCCTCCTTCTCAAACTATTGAAGTCGTCAACTGAATCCATCATTTGTTATTATTATTGTCTTTTAAAAAGAGCCTTTACAATTTCTGGTCCTGTTTTTTACGGCATGTGGATAACCACACCAAAAGTTTCTTAAATAATTCTGCTTAAGTTTTTTTTTTTATATATGGCGAATTTTATCATTAGGAAAAGCACATGGTAGACTAACATCTCTCTCTCTCTCTCTCTCTCTATTTATATATATATATATATATATATATATATATATATATATATATATATATACGTATATATATATATGATATAAAATGTTCAGTGTAACTACATTATATATTTAGGTGTGATAAAGTATTATAGGTTAAACGCTGTACCTGAAAAGGATAAAATTAAACTTGTATATTCACCAATACCAAGCTGGCAGACAAATAAAGTTCTTGACATCCTTTCATGGATTCATAACAAATACTCATCTTGCCAGTCAATCATTTGTGCTGTATTCATCTGAACTCTGAACTGAGTATGCTGAAATGTGTGAAAGAAATCTAGCACATCCCATAATATACTTTTCCCTGGGGGAAACAGTAGAGCAGTTTCCAATTTCAGCCAATAACACCAACAAACAAAGTCAACGGCGCTGATGAGTTACAATTTGCCATCAAAGTCCATGAATTGTTAATCATTCCTAGCACTTTGTGTCTGAGAGAGCTGACAAATGCAACCTCTGGATCTGCCACACATACACTAATTTGAGCCGCTACAATCAAGGGATTCGTATTATTGACCTATCGATCTGAGTGGGGAGAGACATGGGCATCATGCTAAACTCTTGGCAGGATAGGTATGAAGAGTGGCAGCAGGGAATATAAACTTTCTTTGGATAAGACTCCAAGTGGCTGTCTTTGGGTTTTAGAGGTTTGCATGACTTTCCACATATATAAGAAACTCAGGGATATTATTAGAAGTTTAAAAATGTAATTAAGGTGTTAGCTGTTGCCATGTGGCCAAGTTGTTCAGTAGGATGGGTTGCTTTTATACTCATAGGTCTGGGTGCAGGTCTGGTTTTGCTTTTCTCCTCAGTAGGGCTGGATGGGCAGATGCTTTACATCTAAGTTGATTACCGCTCTTCATAAGCACCTTCCTGTTCCAGCACCTTCCAGTTGCTCACCTCACCTTTTCCAACAGAGCCCAAATTACCCAGCCAGCCGGTATAACCTCAGTCCAGACCACAAGCTTCAATAAAACTCGTTAACTGATAATTTGCCTCGGTGTTTGCACTCATTCAGAGTCTTTCTTTTTAAAAACATGACAGTTCTAAAATGAAAGTTTTTAGTTTGGAATAGATTTTTCTTTAAACCTTCATTCAATTGTGAAAGTGTGAGGAGAATCAAGACACTCCTGTTTTCTTTTTGGTTTGAATAAGACAAAAAAAATCATCAAAATTAACTTGGTCCTTGAGACTCACTGTCTCATATGTTTTGGTATTTCTTTGCCTCTACATATCAGACAAAAAAAAGAGTGATTAATAGGCCTCTGCAGCATTTTGTGGCTGATGGATGTGAAATGCCATCGTGTGATGTAGGTGTCCTGGAGTCATATTTAAAACGTCTCTTCTCTGACAGTCCTGATTATTAATCTTGTAATACATTGCTGATTGTAGAAAAAAAGTTTTAAGCAGTTTTTTTTTTTATTACAATGGGGATTAAAGGTATCTACTACATTTAGAATATTATTGTTAAAATATTTTTTGTTTTATACATTCATTGTCTGTATATTCTTCAAGGCTGTATCTTTGATCAACAGTCAGGTGCTTGTTAGAAGACACTTTTTCCTTAGTTGGAAAAGTGCAGCCAATACATATGGAGGAGGAAGCATATCCTTTATTGCTTTGGTACCAGTTGAGCTACTTCTTTACACAGAGTTGGACAAACTTTAATCAGCTTATCTCATAGGGACTATCTGACACTATCAATTACATATAAAAATGGTGACATCAAAATTGGGAGAGCAGATGTATAGGTGGACCTGTTAAACCTGTTTTTTCTGAAACAAAATGTTTTAATATATTATAGTGAAAATGTATTATTATGTTGCCATCCAATTTAGCAAATGACTCTAAAATTTATAAGGTTTTACAAGGTGCCTGCTTTTAAAAATTATACAAGCTTCATCTGCAGTCAATTTTGTTGTCCAGGTGAACAACAAGGTATTTATACTCCTCCATCACCTCCACTTCTGAAATAGAATTTTGACACCTGTATGTATGATGTGCACTAGAAGGAATAAATATATACATATACCTTCTAGTGCACATCATATCATACATCATCATACATATATATATATATATATATATATATATATATATATATATATATATATATATATATATTCCTTCTAGTGCCCTCTTTGCAGTTGCCACTCTAGGCAGGGCCTGTGACGGTATATAGGATCATCAAAAGTTTTGCAGTAATCTATCGTGATTGGCAGTTCCTATCTTCTCCAGGACTATATTCCAGTGAATATAGTGTCATTGAAAAATTAAGGCTTTTCCAGTTGATACTGTATGTGCTTTCTTTGACTACTTCTGAAAATAGCAATGCTTTTTCAGCTCAGTGGTTATCTTGTAGACAATAGTTTGTGATGTTATTTTGTACTCTTCTGACATCTTTTAAGATTATTTTTAACATAAATATATTTATAATATCGTGCAACAAAATGTGATCCTGTGCCTATCCTCTGTATTATCCATCTCATGACTTGTGTGCACTGAATCAGAATATGCCAGCCCTTCACAGGTTTGTACTTTGAGCACTGTGGGAAGGCGACTACATCATGTAACTCATTTGTATTTCCTCCTGTAGTTTAAAATCCTTCATAAAAATTTGAGCATTTCTACTGAGGAAACACAGTGTTAGCCACTTGCCTCTTATAATCTTGTGTATTTATAATACACAATTTATAACAGTGGCGGCTGGTCAATAGAGGGAGCTAAGGCACCACCCCACCCACCCAATGACCCTAATTATGAAATTAAAAAAAAAGAAAGACATTATATATTTTTTTATAATTAAATTTTAAATAAAAATGTAAAATATTTCTAAATATATTGATATTTATGTTTTACATTTGCAAGATAGATTTTTTTTTTTGTTGGATTGGTGACATATTTTCACCCTAGGGTGCAAAAATCCTTGCCCATTGACTCTTGTTAAAAGTTGTACATGCACAGTAGCTCCTCTGCAATAAAAAGGTCTAGGAGAGCTTGGGGCACAGCTCTGGTACGCCCTAAGCTGACAGGAAGTGTATTTGATCACCACTTTCC
>NW_015151807.1:98307-113519 GCF_000732505.1 Cyprinodon variegatus | reverse complement strand
ACCTTCTGAGGAGGCTTAAAAGAGAAAAACTGAAATGGACTCTGCCTGACGAAAAACAAGAGTTGATAATGGAAAGGAGTTTATTCATCGGCGCAGGCTGAGAGAAGATGCTGAATATAAAACTGATTGTCTTTTTTTAAATTTAATTTAAGACTGGTAAGTTAACACTTTGCTCCTAGTATAAAGCCATGTATTTTGTTATTATTTTCAGGATGCTGCTGTGTTTTCTGTGGTTCTTTTTTTTTCTCCTGTTAGCCATCTGTGGTTGTTCGGCTCCGATCCCACTTCAGAGCACCTTCCGTGAGTGACGGATCTCGGCTTTAATCTCTGAGATTCAAACCGTCATGCCAGCACTAAATCAGTGTGACACCCTGAATGTCAATTGCTGCCATCCTGCAGACTAATCGGCCAAACCCTGTCTAACCTTCCACCGACCCCACTTGGGAGCCACCTTCTCTGCTGCAAGCTCCTGCATTTCCTGCCCACAGACCTTTGCAGCCCTGCTCGCTCCCCCTGGTGGATTGTTCACATCTCACATAGTAAGCCTTTTAGTGCTTCTGTTCTCATTGTACAGGTACTCCCATTAACTCTCACTCTCTGTTGCAATGTGCCTCATGCTCCCTTTCAGACGCCCTGAAGAAATTCTTGATGTCGTCCTTGTTTTCTTCTAAATAAACAATCTTAAATCTGCCCTACTGTACCTGTCTCCTCGGTGTGTTCTGAATGTGGGTCAGAAAACAAGGGATCATGGCAGATGTTTAGTAAAAGCAAATTATGGGCAGTTACAGATCTAGGACCCCTAGTGGCCAAAGGTTATAGTGTGCCTTTAAATGTATTACTATTACACTTAAAAACAGGTTTCACCCCATTTTGCACTTGACACTGAATACTCAAAAATAATACAATGCAGTAACTTATAAAGGACATCTCAAGTACAAAACTCAAACGTAACTTATTTCCCCATAAATCAAAAGTTTCCAGAAGTGTAAGAAAAAAATTTACCCTCTACACAATTTATTGTTTACTTCTTTCAAGCCTCCAAATTCTTTTTGGGACCCCCTTATGCCAAGTTGCAGTGAGCCATTTCACAATATCAAATTGGTCTAAGGTACTTGCTAATTTAAGATATTTACCCACTAATTTACTACCACTTTCCAAATACAGCCACCCTGAAACCTATCTCATCTCAGAGTGTACTTAGTTTAGATTTAGATCTGCATCAGCTGAAAATAAATATATCAGTAATGAAATAATTGCAGTTTCCATCTTAAAAGAGAAAAATTCACTCTCCAAATTGCAATACATTAATTTAAAAAAAATCAAATATTGGTTCAGTACTGTGCTAAAAAAGGGTACTGTCAATATAAAGGTAGACTTTCTTTCATAGCCTCAATAACAAACATTGACAAATGGAATTATGCAAATTATCTATACATTTAATATTTTTACATGTAAAGTTTTAACTCTACTTGGTAATAGCATGTCTATACTGTTTAAAATAAATAAACAACACTTTTTATTAGCATTCGCACTTTTGAATGGGATAGGAAAAATTAAACTGATCTAAAACACAATAATGGAAAAATAATTTTACCTGCCTTGTTTCCTTTTGTCAGGATCCTTATATTTTTTTAGATAATACATCAAGAAATTAAAGAAACAAAGGTGGTCTAATAGTTTTGTTTCATTGACTGTAGGTTAGTGCAATGAAAGATTTCTCACCTTTAAAGCAGTTACATTATTCACTAGTTACCACAAACTGCACAGATTCATGTTACGCTGTCTGAATATGATTCCTTGTGCATGAGTCACACAGCAAATGAGAACAGGAGGGGGAGGTGATTGCTTTTGTTAATGGGTGGCCATTAAGCTAAATAAAAGTTGATGCAAAATTGATGAGTTTGTCTTGAGGCTGGTTTGCATATGGAAAAGTCCTGGAATCAAAATTCTCCCTGCATCCCTTTAGAATATAACAGGAAAGAAGACCTTTCAGACTAAATTATTTTTGTGTCCCTTTTTATAAGAGCCAATAAGAGCTGATTTGGATTACACTTGGGAGCTATTCATCTTCACTGTGTACAAATTTAAAGAAAGTATGAGGAAATATTTCAGACTGTGTTATCAATTGCATAAAGCCTTTTCCGATTTACATTAGTTACAGATGAAAGTGGTTCTGAAATACCCTAAGCATTATAATAGTGTGGTTAATACATGCTCCTTTTTTCATAGCAAATTAGGATAGTTACAATGTCAAAATATGCTAAATCAGAACTAATCTTTTATAGTGTCGATATAGCACCTTAGAGCTATCCTAAACTCTAGACATGCCAAAACGTTCCACACCACTGTGGTCAGTGTTAGGCATAAACGCCTTATGCATAAACGCATTATATTAATGGCATTCACTGTATACGTCCATATTTTTAGTGAACAGGGAATTGAAGGGATCAGTTTTGAAGTAATGAACATGAATGAGAGCGAAGTTCACTCTGAGAATAATACGAGACACATAAAGCTCACAATTGATAACACTTTTTATTGGATAATGTGAGGATTTATGGCACTTATTACGGCAAACAGCATGACAGATCAGTATGTTCACTGCTAGTGCTAATCTGCGTGATTCATACTCATTTACTGGTATTTCTGATGCCAGTTTAGCAGAGCATTTGGCAGAATTTTATGAACTAACAAAGGAACGCTGGGACAGAAAACACCCTCATGTTTTAGTGCAAACTGTGCCCACCAGGACTTAATTAAAGAACAGGTCTCTAAGTCAGCCACATCCACTTCAAATTTCAAGCTACAAATCGACCTACAGCATCCAAGCTATCTGGGAAATATCTGCTACTGAATGAGGACAACAGAAATTATTTTTGATTCAGATTTTTCAGCAGAACTTGAACGGCCTGTAGGTTTCTGAAGTTCTGTGTATTTTGGCTAAATAAAGGCTTGTGTGCACATGTATTAAACCTTGACTGCATTGAGTACGTTCCATTTCTTTCTATATATTACACTCAAAAATGTGATTAAAGCCCCTGTTTGATGTGACACAATTTCTAACCATTCAGCATACCAAAAGACTGATTGGTTCCAAAATTTAAAAAATCGTCTGACCACTTTTGCCAGAGAATGGGCCAGCATGCCAGGTAATTTTAAGTCAAAAAGAGATTGTGGAGTAAGATGTTGCTCAAGTCCACACAGATGAAACCATAAGTTATCCTGAGGCCAAGATCCATGATCACAGGCTGCTCTATCTTTGTCAAGGTTGTTTTGACCATGTGGCATCCATGCATTTTTTCAATTCAGGGACAAATATAGGGAAACAAATTTATTTTTTAATAAGTTAAACAACCAAACATAATAAATGTGGTGTATGTTTTTATTTCCTTTTGAAGTAAATGTGTTGAACAGACTCAATGAATTTACACTGTACAGATAAATTTAGATTTGGTTCATAGCAAAACTGTTTTTGATGCATAACCTGCTAAAGATTAAATTGAGTTAATCTAATGAGTCAATTTCAGGTTCTATTGGGTAGGATTGTGGCTTAATTTACTTTTGAAAAAGCGAAGTATAAATGTAAACTAGTTCATTTTTATGTGTGTGGACTGAACTTTAAAGCTTGTTCTTTTAAACTATGAACTGGCACAAAATTGATTATTGTGTTGGTTTATTAATGTGATGGTAGTATATTGGTTTCCTGTGTTGGTAGGGAACACAAAATATTAAACCTGAAAATATCCGGTTTGTAAGTTCAAGGAAAAAAACACTCTGAACCTCATGTCTTGTCCTCAACCTAACACTTCAAGTTGAAGTAAAGACTTTTCTACGTACATCCCTCTATTGAGTTTTTTTCTTCACCATGGTTGCAACAAAACAATCCACTCTCCACAGACACAAAACTTAAAATTTTTATGTACAATGCACATAAAAATCAATATGCACTTTGTGGATTTTTTCTAATACCTCTGCCAAGGAGATTTTGTTTTTAGGAGAGTTTGTGTGCTTGTCTGTCTTTCTGTCTGTTTAAAGCATAACTTGAAAAGTTACGGATAGATTTTTATGAAATTTTTATCAGCGGTGTCCCTGGTGCCAAGGAACAATCTATTAGATTTTGGTGATAAAAATCTGAATCTGAATACAGGAATTTTTGATTGATTCTCTGACATTGTGAGATAGGAAAACTATGGAACAAGCAGTTCCCCACATCCCGTGCAAATTTTATCTATAGGTGTAAGTCACAATTTGGGTCAAAAGGTGCTGCTTAGCGCAGGTCTACACTCTCCAAATGCCTTTCTTGTTTTTAGTTGTATTAACACAACTTGTGTGAATCTGAAAATTAAAGGCATATTGTCATGATCAGGGGGTGATTGTAGAATTTCATTTTCTTCCTCTGTTCCCCTAGTTTCTTATTAATTTCTTAGTGGTTTCATTTTGTTCATTCAATTTAAATGTTATGTCAGTTCCCTGTTTACCCTGATAATTTTCACAAATGATAAGGGTGTCTTGGTTTACAGCGGCAACCAAGTAATGAGAGGTAAACAGAAATCTTGAATGATGGTACTGATTTAATAAACCCAAAACTTGCAAATTATGAGGAACAGTGGACTCCAGGAGATCACCTAAATAAATTGGGGAAAAAAATCATACTGCCATAGAAACACAGAAAACCCAAAGAGAGCAATGGGCAAAAGCAAGATCTGCCAAAAGCTAAAGAACTGACTGCTCTTTTAATGATGGGGATGTGGATGTATGGCGTGAGTCTCATTCTGACTGAAATTCCGCACAAAATATCCCATGTGTCTCACCTGCTGACCTCTATTCCTCAAACTCCGAGGCATTTACATTTGAAATTGTATTTTAAAATATGGTCATAAAAGTTGTTAAATTATGTTATTTGATGCATTCGTTTTGTTCATGGAGAACAAACTCAAGGGTGAAATGGAAAAAGCGTTTTTTTTATTTAACAGTAAAACAAAAGACACATTTTTACAGCTAAATGTATTATTTGCAATTGTGAATTGGCTATGTCCCAAGGAAACGGAGAGTCAGATGAAGCAAAGAACATTGTGGAGATTATTTCTCCCAAATCCTTCTTTCAACTGTTGACATCAAACAATCTAAATTCTGGTCACTTGAAAGAAAAGGCATCCTGGCTGTGGGTTATGGATCAAGTTGCCATGGTGAGGTTTTGTGTTGTAGCTCAATGGCACCAGAAAAGGGAAAAAAGGAAACTCTATTAGTTTTAGGACATCTGAAGTCTGGCGTTGAGAGTTGTTCTGAGTAGAAAGGGACTTGTCAGATGAAGCTCAACTTGGATTCTTGTCTTGTGGAATACGTTACATTTCATGTAACCGCTTCATTTCGCTTATCAAAAAATGAAAGAACAAAATCTGTTGCTTTGCTGGTTCTTTCAGATCGTTTTGTTTTGCATCAGCCAAGATAGAAGCATATAAGAAGAGTGTCATCAAGTCCATCATTAGTGGAGAATTTTAGAAGAATGGAGGCCACAAAAAAGAAAAAAAAACTCTATGTGGGACTACTTTAACAACCTACTTGGAAAAAAAAAAAAATAAGAAAAAGAGAGATACATATAAATTGTGTTTGCACATTACCTAATTGCATTTGCATCAGCGATTACTTTTACACTGAACGTTCATCTTTGTATTTCAGGTGAAGTGTTTAGAGTATACTAGGAAGCAGGTGTACATTGGTAACATCTAAGTGATATGCTTTAGAGAAAAAAACACACACTTCAAACACAGACAACAGTCTGAGCTGGACATTTTTATTGTTTTCTTTTTTTTTATCATATGAAATTGCAGGATGTCCAAATGTATTATTTTTTGTGTTTGTTTCATATTAATGCATCATACATATCCCAGGAAGCAGGTGTTTGCTGTAAACATTGTTGTTGTAAAGGACTCACAGCACTTTACTGAAGTAAAGGATGACAGGTTCAGGAAACTCATTCATTTGCAGATTCACACCCGTGTTCTTCCTTCTGTGACACAACACAGAGGTTTACATATTTGCAAGACAAATAGTATTTGTAGAACATAATTCCAGTAATTTGAATGAATTTGAAATAGATAGCAGCAGAAAAACATAGATATAAAAAAAAGATCAGGCCAGAGAGGACATGCAGAAGCTATTTCACAGTGGATACTGTATATGGATAATTTAATATGGAAGTTTACCAGGCAATAACATGCAATTCTTTTTATACAAACAGCAAACTGGACATTATGCAGTTTAGAGTTCAGCATTTCCCTCAGAGTCAAGCATTGCAAAATCTGGCAAGGGAAGTGCATAAACATATTGAGGAGTGGGGAATTACTTGTAAGGAAAAATGCCTACTGACAGATGCTGCATCAAATATGATTGAATGTACTCTGGCCTTAAAGATCAGGCACCCTGTTTGCTTTCTTAAGAAAACAATTGACCAGATACCTTCCTTCCCTTCCTTCGGTGACATCAGTACAAATGGAAAACAAATTGTAACCCATTTTTTTTCAAGCCCAACAGGTGGGGGTAAAAGGGATCTATATGAAGACACTGATGTGATGAGATAGCACTTTTAATGACGGCACATCTGTTTCAACCTAAAGAACCCATGGCAACAGCCCTCTCTCTCTTTTAAAACTGATTTAACCTTACAGTTTTGTCATCAGTATCAGAGCATTCAGTACTGAATGTTCATTCTAATCCCTTTTACCAGGAAACAATAGAGCTCTTAGGAGAACGAAGGGTCTCCAATTCAAAAGTGATTCCCTGTAAGGAGATGCTGCTATGCAGTAAAATAAATTAAACAGTGAACATTGTAATTTGTGTGAAAGTCTGATACCTTGTTAGATTTATCTATTGATCTATGGTACTTTATGACTTGCACTGTTGATTATAAAGGAGTGGAATCATTGATGGAAAAATGAAAAAGTATTGAGCGCATTTTGATTAAGGATGAGACGCTCATGGGTCATTTGAATTTTTCTGAAAGCTGTTTATATTTACTCATGGATTACACACCTGAGCACAAGTTATAGAGCGAGGCTGGAAGCTGACGTTGTTTTATTATGTTTTATGTAATGTGAAATTAAACATCAAATCTGTCTTCTATTCACCATAAAACCCTATGTGTTGGCAAATCAAGTGCTACAGTATGTGTTTAAATTAGGAATAGCAGCATTTAAATCCAAAGATCCATATGTGCCCTCAGTCAAGAGGAAAAAAAGACATTTAGGGCTGCAAACCTTTGGGAAAAAGGCCACTTAAAAATTGTATAATTTTCAAATTAAAGAAAGACATGGATGGATACATTTTGTTCTATGGAATGATACCTGTGGAAGAGTCTGTTAAGTTTAAAACTGAACGACAAGATATACATAAAAAGCTATGTCACTGGTTCTTGAAATGTCCCTCTGTATGAAAATTCAATGCACGAATTTCATGAAAAACTACTTCAACCTTGATTTGTTATTATATCTGAATTAAAGACATCACTTCTTTATCAATATAAGCCATAGTTATATGGAGATATAGTAAAAAGCCCCAAAATTATGCAAACCCCTTTGGGTATTTCAAAGGTGCTTGCATTCCCTCGACTGCCTTACAGGATTTCAGACAGATTGCCAAGACATTGCAATGCATCCCGGCATACAGTCATGCATGAACCAGTCATACCAATTGTTTGAATTGTTCATCGATGTTAATAAAGGGTAAATATGACTACTATGTAGCTGACATGTGCATCTGTGGTACCTCTGGTTTAACATTTCAACAGTATAAAAGCTCCCAAACACCATCAAAACCTGTTCATATTTCCAAAAAGGGCATTCTCTGAGTATGACAATCTCTACTAATGGGTTCAACTAACCGATGATTGCCATGTTTAATGCCTGACATACTATAAATATCTCTGTTCCATTTTAGGCAAACCAGTACCTTTAGAATTGAACTGAATGGAATTTAAAATAGCCTTCGCTGGCCTGAATTTATGTACAGTTATCCATATTAAAATTGTTTCATTTGCTTGCCCAAGCTGCTTTACTGGTTTTCAACAGCCGGATTGTTAGAGGCCTTATCTTTTGCATTTTTTTATAACAGTATTGGGAAACACAATTTTGGATTTCTGAATAAACCTAGGTGATTCTACAATCCCTCAACAGATTGTTGTGTTAAAAAGGGACTAATCATTGACCATGTCTGCATTGAAAAAATACAACCTAAATAGATGGAGCAGGAACCATCATAAGACTATTGATACCATACAGACCAGACCATCAAAACCAGACTTTAATAACCCTCATTCAAACTCCTCATTTATTCCATTCCACTCCTCCTCATTTATTTCATAGAGACATCCATGAACTGATGATAACAGAATGACAGGCGTAAGCTGATCACTTAATCAGTCTTAATTTGTGAACTGATGGTTCTTGATTAAAAAGCATCACATTCCAGGGTGTTCTTGACAGATCAACTGACATTGTGGGGGGTTCATTAGTTATTACCTTTAGCTGTGCTCCTTGATGGACCTATCTTTTTGTCCTTTTCTGCATAAATTATTATGCATAAACCTGCTATTTTTTTTAGCATTTATTTCTATAGAGATGCAAGATAATTACGATAGTTTACTTTATTTATTATAATTTTTTTTGTACCAGTGATTCTACGGATATCATCCTATATAATTAAACAGCTTTCCTTTAAACAGCACAAACACTATATTTTGAAATAGCCTCACTCCATCTTTCAGCTTCACCCAAACAGATGCAAGATCACCAATCATGATGTAAAAAAACATGTCTGACATAACAAAGGAAGGATAAAGAACTGGGTGCAAATCGTACAGCAGGGAATGTTACCAAATTGGTGACCAGCCTGAGGAGAAGGTTCTTGATTAACATTGGCTTCATGTGGACTTTAAAGTAATGGATCAACAGTATTGTTTATTTATCCAATATTTTGTCAAGTACAAAGCTAAATTCAGTTCCAACCAGCAATGATATAAAAAAGGTTTCGGTTAAAATATGGACAGACGGCACTCCCTTTGAGCCACCTAACTCTCAAACAAGCAGCAGCTTGTAGGTCATTATTGATTTTGACCCCTAGTGTTTTGCTCATTGACTGTGGGGCAAAAAATTCAGCATGTAACACTTCACAGTGATTACATTTTAGATAAAGACCATCACTGACTGTGAGGTAAGGTCCAGAACTGATAAAGGGATGGAGGGAGTAAACACCAAGGGACACTTCTGATTGCATCTTCACTGTAAATTATGGTGGAAACCATCTTTAGAACTAAAAATTGCACCTCACCACCAGCTATATTCACCCCCTTCACACTACTAGGCCACTCTTCATACACTAAGGGGGAAAACTAAAGATAGACTCTTTTAAAGGAGAAAAACTCAGGCTGTTTTGGAATGGCGCTTTGAGTCAAGATATATGTAATCATTTGCAACATTGAATCTGTAATTTTTTTCTATTTAAAAAAATAAAGGAAAACAAAACAACACGCATATCAGAACTTAAAATCAAAACATCATACTTTATATATATATATATATGTATATTCACATACTAAAATATATATTGTAAAATTTACTTACTGTAGGGCTAAGTCTTTCCATGTAATAGGACTTTAAAAAAAGAGCTTTAAACTCTTTGGAAACCTATCCACCAGATTGATGCCCTACAAGTATTTAATTCAAGGTAAGCAATTAAATATGTATATAAATTAGTTCTCTATTGTATCTGTCTGTCTGTCTGTCTGTCTGTCCGTCTGTCCATCCGTCCGTCCGTCCTTCCTTCCGTCCGTCCTTCCGTCCGTCCGTCTCTTTTTTACTTACATGTGTAGTTGTAAAATTTGAACACATACTTAAGCAATAATTCCCTTACCAGGTCAATCTCATTTGTTTTTATTATCGGTTTGCCAAAGTTTGATGCTTCATTTCCACCTTGCATTCAAGAAACTATTTCGACTCAGCATATGTAGGAGTAATCCCAGCCATTAAGTCCCAGAGAGGAACTGTGATCATCAAAGACGAAACACCATTTTTTTTTTTTTTTGCATATTTAGCTATCTGTAATGTTTCTAAAATTTATAATGACCTAAAGAGCTGGATGTAGTTGATAAATTGAACTTCAAGACCTGATTCGCAGTAATTAAGATTATACAAATTATGGATTCAAAATTTAAGAAAATGGTGAAATAGAGGTCTGACAATAGAACCATAAAATAAAAACAGAAACATAAAGAAGAATTAAAGAAATCAGAGAACCCTCAGGTAGTGCATATTGTCATAATCTAGGTCCTGATGGATGGCATTATCATTTACTCCCGTCACCTGTCTAATTAGCCCGGCGACTCATTACGCTGGCTCGTGTCCACCTGGTTTCTTCTGCTCCTTATGCTGCCTTCGTGTTTGGTGAGAGTAACTCTAGCGCTCTTTGAAGGCAAAGATTTATGACCATAGTATTAATCGATAGTAGAAGGAATGGCTGAAAATGTATATGTGTAGGGAAGCTTGCTTGCATCCCGGTTGGTTAGTTGCTGAAATGGTAAAGTTAAGGGTCTTGAGTGGTTTGGTGGTTAAAAAACGTTTGCAATGTCTCTACTTTTATCAATAGGCAGTCTGCCCCTTCTCGTATATGACTTCACAGCTGCTACTTAAGTCTAGTCTGATTCAGGTGAACATGGAGGTATTCATGCTCCTCCACTGGCATCACTTCTTCTCTAATGATGAAAATTGGTGTCTGACTTACTCCTGTCCCCCAGAAATGTACAATGTGTTCCCTTGTTGTAATTAAGATGGTTTCTACACCATGCCATAAAGCTGTCTATTATCTTGCATTTTCCCTCTTAGTGTACATCTCTTATTTTCCACCTCTCAACAACTAGAGAGTTAGAGAGTTGTGTTTATGCAGATGATAGGAAGACTTGTATCGAGTCTGACATATTGAAAGTAGAAAGAAATGTTGAGAGTAAAAAAGATCTCAGCTTCTTTCTACTGTACTTGGTTAGGCACATGACCCTTCAGTCTCACAAACCTGTTTTTTTCCCCAGCTAGCTCCATGCTTATGTTGCAATCTATACTATAATCCACCTAGGTTTTCTGGAGTTCCTGACAGAACAAATTAGGTTTGATTGTTTTTAATATATTGGAGAAATAAAAACACATAACTGTTATAATGCTGCCTACTTTGTCCAAATGAAAGTGTTTTTTTTAAGGCAGGTGTATCATGGCATCCTCAACCCCAACTGCACAGCAAAAAAAAAAAAAAAAACACCACCTGCAGGGCGTGCTCATTGTCTCTTGTTTGTTTAGTCATAGATCTTGCCAGAAGCCAACAGATGCACTAGCTTTGAAAATAGAAATGTTTTGAACCAATGAAATACAGTGATGTGTAAGAGGTCAAGACATTAAACTGAGGCAGAGGGCTACAGTAAATCAAACATGGCTGCTTCGGTCTTAGCTGAAATACCCTCGATTTCTTTTTTTAAAAATAAACAAAATGCAATTTGTGCCTTTGTGGATTGGAAAGATATCTGTGCTTTCCTCTTGAACTGATATGGTTACAGTTTGATTTATCAGTTATTATTAATCCAATCAAGAATATGATGCATCACATCTGCTGCTCTGTTGGGTTAAAAGTTCAACAGGAGAGTCAGGAGCCATAAGGTGATTCACCCAATCAGCTCAAAGAATTGTAATGAATGTCCCTCCTTTTTGCGAACAATATCGACGAGAGCCTTTCCAGATGGATACTGTGTAGAATTTGAATGGAGCTACATGTATTAATCTTGCTTATGCTAGGTTTCTATGGTTGAAGTGGAAAACAAAGTGTTTAAGGCTTGACAGGGAAGTCTTTGGTGAGCAGAGGGTGAGATGTCTGCTTAGCTGTTGATAGAATAAATGTTTGCTTAGCTTTTTCGGAGTAGAAGCTATTTAAGAAGGCATACATCCATCAACAGAAAAAATTACAAATCTTTCCAATAAGAAAAATTTAGTCTGGCAATGATTTCTGGACCCCGAATCGAGGTTAGGTAATTATGAAAAGAGGAAAAGAGAGGCGTCTAAAGAGCAGTACATTGTCAGCCTGAGATTAGGAGTGATCCAACAATCCAAGATGAACAAAAGGATAAAAGAGAAAGGGGAAAAGGTGACAGGGATATGCTGGACCAAGAGACAGTGAACAGCTGTATTATTATATTCCATGTTGAAGTGGGTGAGAGCAGACAACCATGGAGATAATGGCTGTCTCATCCATTAATTCATGACTCACAGACAAGCACGAAATATGAATCGATGCATCAGCAAGCCCTACTAAATCAAGAGAGTGTTGGGGTGTTTCTTTCAGCAAACAGATGCTGGCTGGGGATAGCTTAAATAGTTTGGTTATTTGTTGTTTGAAACAAAACCTTTTTTTATTTCAATTCTGCATATTTCCAATAATATGTTCAGTCTTAACTCATGATGTCATTGTAAAAATGTCAATCTGAAATCTGTATGTGTTTCAACACATTTGAATGCCTATAATCTGTTAGAACTAAAAATATGACACAATAGAAACAAAACACATTAATGTTAAAGGTCACAGGATTTTATTGTCATTCGTCCTAATTTTATATTTTAACATTTATCTGAAATATCTACATGCATCCTAAGAGTTCATTGATCTGACTGAGGTACTTAAATTAAACTCTTCAGGAATACCCAGTTGTTCCAGAGTCCCTCAAACTCATTTTCTAGTTTTGAAAATATTATCATTCTAAACACATTGATCTGATTTATTTATGGCTCAAGCTTTCTCTTCAGCTACTGCTAGAAAATCTACTTCTACCAGATATGTTATTCTTTCAGTCCAACCTTATCTGACTTGTTTGCACAGGGCAGTATATTAAACCCTCAGCAGCCTAAATGTAAAAAAAAAAAAAAAGTTTTTTTAATCAATAGAAAGATATTGTATATTTTCCTTTAACCAATCGTAGGTCTTGGTGTTCTGGTGTTCTGAATGTTAAAGAACCCATTCTGAGCTCTTGAAAAGGCCAGCCGACAGTGTACACAGCCAAAAATAACTGACCTGCTTCTGCTCATAGATTTTCTTTCTATGGTTCTGCTGTTTTACTTATATAGGACTAGTACTGTATATTTCCCAGTATAAATAAATTGCCCTTATCTTTTTTTTTTTAGCTAGTTTATGAACATGCTTGAGTTTTAATGTTTAAGTTTGAAAACCATTCGAAAAACATTTCTGAAAATACTTGTAAGCTTGTATTTCTCTATGTACTCCCCAAAAAACAACACTCAATGTTAAGTTTTATGTAGAAAAGGTACAAAAACAAAGGGGATGAGAAATCTGGAAATTTTCTACCTACAATGGTGCATATACTTCCATACAAAATAACAATGTTTTTCCTGCCATGGAGAAAAATTGAGATTTGAGATAAAAAAATGAATCTTGTTTAGAACTAGGTCTCATCCTATAAGGGCTGTTAGAACAAAGTTCTTAATAGGCCATAAAAAGTTCTACTGAATTCACTTTGTATTAGTCTATTTCCTGCTTCACAAACGTAGGCAGCAGCTTGACAAAGCCATGATGGCAATTATTTTACATCAAAGTAGTATAAAGTTCTTCATATATACACACACACATCAATTACAAAGAGATGGTATCGGTATGGTATGGGTATCGGCCAATACTGAACAGCCAGGTATCGGTATCGGGGTCAAAAAATGGCTAGGGCGCAACACTAGTTCTTGATATAAGGCACTATTACACTGAAAAAAAACCCATCTGTATTATCAAATTCAAACTATATTTTTGTAATCTGTGATCATTTTCCCCGGATAATGTGATGAAAATCCTACAGGAAATAATTTTGATATGTGTAAATTACTGCTTTATTCACTTGCTACATTAAAACTAATTTCTACAAATACTTTTTTTGTTTTATGCAAGTTGTTGCCCCGTTTCTTTTTTTTTTTGGGTCCATTAATGAGTTTCCAGGCATAAAGGCTGTGTCCGAGCATCCACCCTAACCGCTCTATATAGACTTATAAAGTGGCTACACCATTTTACATGAATGTCTAGTGGATGAAAAAGTTGTAGATTCAAACATTCTTACAATGTACCTTGAAAAGTAGTGTGCAACCATGGTCCCTAGAAGCAGGTATATCCCAGAATGCTTTGAGGGACCTCTCGTCGCAAAGCATCATGGGATTTGTTTCATGGGCGAGAGAGAACAAAGATGGTGCTGGCACTGTTGGGGAGCTGAACTTATTTGACCGACAGGGAGCGAAAAGTACTGATCATCAGATCAAATGGTTAGTCAACTTAGGTTACCTTCACACTGCAGCCTGAAGTGACCCAAATCCGATTTTTTTCCCGGACATCTTGACAAAGCCTAACTTTAATGGGTACAAATCAAGTTAATGCAGCACTGGCCTCCTGTAGATTACATCCTATTCAGACGTTGTCATCTAGTGCCCAAATAAGTATTGCATTCTGATCAGACTCACATTTCAATCACCAACCACCAAACTGCTTTCGTATTTTACCACCTATTGCATGATTGATTTCTGCAACCTGGAAGACTGGATAGATTTCTTTTTATTTTAAAATGTCTTAAAGTGTGTATTTGAAAAAGGTCCTTTAAAAAAATAAAGAAACAAAAGTAACATAAATAGCAAGAAAATTAAAAGATGTTAAACTAGGGTTGCCACCAGGCCCTTAAAATACCAGATTCTCCTTTATTACCTTTAAAGTTGCAAAACTTGAATTCCTCCTCTTCATATCCCTATAATGAGCAACAATAGAAACACAAAGGAGATAAAGAGTAAATGTAAAAGTGGTGTGCATTTAATCTAAAACAGACAAAAAAAGTCTAGCATAGTTGCAAGAAGACTGCTCGTTTATTCACATCACTCCTGAATGTACATCACATAAGAAACAAATGTTAAATGTCAAAATGAAAATATAAAGGCTGCAAATTTACAAAAGGCAAAACGAAACAACTCTAACAACTACAACATTCCACATGCAGCACAATAAAAAAACAAAAACATTCAACAACATGAATGCATTAATCCACCAATCTGGTGTGAATGTGGATGTATAAAAAGAGTCTCTTTGGCCCTCATCTTGCATTTGTTGATAAAGGCTTTTTAATCCGGTTTCCTCAACGTTGTGATAGATCAACTGGT
>NW_015151807.1:88928-97312 GCF_000732505.1 Cyprinodon variegatus | reverse complement strand
CCTCATATGCTCATTAAATTTTGATTACCAAGTATGACCAAGAGTAATTTAGTGGAATCCTGATGTCTATTCGCTGCTAGCTATTTCAAGGAGAGTAAAGAATCATTTGACTAAAGTTTATTGGTTCTTGATTAAGCAAACCATTTAATAAAGCATTATTTGGCCAAATAATGTTTTATTCACCTCATGGATTTGCATTGTGAATTGGTCTGAAAACATTTCAATTTCTTTAAATTAGTGAAAAGCTAATTTGATCATATCCCAAATTATTTCAGTTAAACTTTGGTTTTCAAACATAAAATCCATCTTAAACTGTAATATGGTTTTCAACCATGTTTCCCCTTCCTCTTCGTACATAGTAGTTTAATTTAGTTGAGTTTCACTGGTTTGAGTTAAGAGTGTTAAATTAAAATATGTTTGACTTGGAGCTGAATGAGGTTTGTTAATAAACTGTTATATTTTGAATAGAAGTTGTGGTGAATTTATTCCATGTATGTGCAGAATTAACTGATTGACCATGATTAGTGCTCGAATTACTCTTTCATTTATTGTTCTAACACACAGCTAGGAGGGCATGTGTTCATAAACAGTATATAACAGCCGTAATAATATCTGATTAAAGAAGATATTTCCCACCCCTACCGGGGAGGGCGATAGACATCTTAAAGTATCAGAAAGTTCTATTCAATTCCCAGCTGGCTAGGAATTGAAAAGAACATAAATTCACAACCTTATTGTGGCATCCAACCTAGATGGACATTGAACATAAAATCACAACACAGAAAAATAGTGCCATCATCAGCAAGCTGAGTTATTATCAGATGATAACTAAATATATTCAATAGCTCAAAATCTTGGCTTTTCTTAAGAAAAATTCTGCAGCTAAAATAAGCAATAAAGGAAAGCTGTCGGGGTTTGTTTGGGGTTTGAGGACCCAAATGCAGAGGCAGGGAGGCAGAGGTGAGTTTCTTGAAGATTTAATTGAATGTTCACAAACAACTGATGCAGGAATCCAAAAATCCAACATGAAAAATGGAACACCAACCAGAACCATGGAGACATCAGGGGAAAAGAGCATGTGGAGTCAGGGAAAGGCGAGCAGAGACAAGGTAAGACGAAGTAAGATGAGGAACCAGCACTGAGGAACTCCACAAGGAGAGTATTTATGGTAGACTGAACAAAGAGAGGACTAACGAGCAGATTGGGAGCAGGTGTGAAGAGAGGAGTCTAGAAAGGAGCAAGGGAAAAAGGAGACAAACACAAGAGGGCAACAGAGGGCAACAAATAAAAACATAGGAACTAAAATATATCCAGAAAAAATAAAAAAATCGTAATTAAACCAATAAAACTAGAAAACATGGAGCAAAGTAAAATTGAATACTCAAAAGAAAACAACAGAACCAAGACCGTGACAAAAGCAGAAGCAACCCTGTTGGAATCCACACTGCACCCCCACTGATTGGAGAAGATACAGGTGAATCATTTGCAATCTACATTCAATAAAGTTATTGACCTCAGATTATATATATCTTGAAGATGGCATTAAATTATATATTTCAATATTTTAAGACTTTGAAGAATAATTACTTTTTCTAGAAAACGTATACAAATTGAAAGTCGAACCATCTTGACCTTGTAATTTGCTGACAGTGATTTACAGCGACATCTATTCTTATATCCGTATTTCAGAGTCACATACTGTAACGTTTTGAATGTGGAGTCAATTCTAGGAATGATCTGTCTGATGCTTTTCTAAATGGATATTGAAGCTTTAATGAGAGCAGACTGAGTCATGGAGGGAGCTCTAAGATTTCTCTGCTTGGAACCACAAAGAGACAGAAAAGTTGATAAACTCTGAGAATTATGTTTGAGCTTGTTGAATCTTTTTTAAACTTGAAAGGAGTCTAAATTGAGCTTTAGTACATCTTATTGCGCCAGAGAAAAAACTGTGACACAGGAGAAATAAACCTTAGTCTAATTTTGATGTCAGACTTATCTCAGAGTTGTCTAGGAAAAGTCCATGACACATTTTGGAAATCTCATTTCAGATCTCCCTTACCTCTGGGATGTGACAAGATAGAATATGAATATACTTTAGAACAGGGGTCTTCAATGTTTTCCAGGCCAAGGACCAAAGTAATTTCCCTGGGATTAAAGAATTTCTGATTTGGATTCCTTGTTGTTGGGACAGGTGTTTTGAAGGAAATGGTTCCCAGCTTGAAAGAGCTGTGTGTGCATAATAAATGTGTGCATTGATGACCAAAAGACATCTTCTGGCTCAATTTACCTGTTTACCACAGTGTGTTGGATTAATGTTAAAGTAGATTTAGAGACATTTCAATTAGTGGAAAAAAATTGCAGGGGGGAATATAAAAAAGAAGTCTGATCAACCAAAACTTTCGTGACCCCGATGCAGTACCTCCGTGGACCCCCTTAGGGGTTCTGGACCCCCTATTGAAGACCGCCGCTTTAGAATATATCTTAGACCACATTTCAAGAGTTTCATTTTATTGTTCTAATATTATTTTGGAGCCCTCTTTTTTATATAGATACAACATGATTGACGGATCTGCAATAGATTTAATACTATCATCTACTACTGTAAAGCAGATGATATTAAACTTTACTGTTCATTCAAAAGCTGTGATTTCTTTAATCTGTGGGAATTATTTTATCACCTTTTTGGTATAGACTAAAATCCTTCCATCTGGACAGCAGTTATACTGCATTAAATCCAGAACAAACAGACTTGAAAGCAGCTTCTTTCCAAGAGCTGTATAAGTATTAATTCCATCAAACACTCAGTCGTTGATTTCATGACCAACCATAACACAAGCTGCACTTATTTTAAATGCACTATGCCGAAGTCCCATACATACATTTTATACTTCTCTTTATTGATGTCTTTCACTTGCTATAAGTGCTCCATTTTCCCTTCTCATGTTCCTTATAATAATATCCTCCTATCCATTTTCAGTGTTATATTTTTTAACAAAATATTTTGTGTGTCTTAGGATTTACAGATCACTTTTTTACTAACTGCATTCTTGATAATAAAAAAATTAAATTGTAGCCACTAATTGAACATGACATGACTGAACATGACTTGACATTTCAGTGATCTAGAACATAAAATTTTCTAAACAGATTACTGAAAAAAGCAGAACAGGTAATATTCCCTTATACTACACATCTATATAATTAGATGTGTAGTGTAGTCTAGATTAATTTCACACAGATACTGACATGACATAATATCAGCATTCAATAGCATGTTTAATTCCAAATGTGCTAACAATGGGGTGTGTTTTCCATGTAAATATATATATATATAGCACATATATACAATATGAGTCCAAATTACAATGCAGATGCAGTTTTTGATTCCTAAATTGGATGAGAAAGAGGTGCACTCTGAAAAAATCCCCTTACAGTGCAGTAAGGTATTTCAAAAGCTCATAAAATAACCAGAAATAGGCATTGTAATCATGGTAGCAGATCTCATCTTTAGCTATGACATTCTATTCTTGTCCAAATTCTAATACATACTTTTTGGATGCAAATATAATATTTTATGTTGTATGCATTTAATGAGACTGGGTCAATTTAAATTTAGATAATATTGTGTTTTTCCCTCCTGGATACCTTTGATAGAATCCTTGATGTCTTAGTTCGTCTGGAGATGAAAAATTCAGTGAAACTTTGAATGCTTCATACATATAAAATAAGTGACTGAATTGAAATGTCCATGCTGAAACCAATTAAAAATTAGCATTTTAAAAGGAAAGAAATGTTTGCCACTTTCTCAAGATTGCACTTATTTTGTCATTTCTAATTGTTAGACCTGCATCTATTTAGTCATCCTTTATGCAGTGCGTTCTATTTTGTTTTGCTCATTGTCAGATTCTCATATTTGTATTGTCCGGTTTGCTAGTAATCTCATTTTCTCCAGTTTACTGTTCTGATATTTTAGGGATTTTTGTTTTCGGGGTTGGGTGTCTATGCAATGTTTTCAGATGGGTTTGTTTTCAGATGGGTGATATTTTTCTTATTAAAAAAAGTCTGGTCTGCACCTACTTGGCTAATGAGTTTCATCTAAATAGGGTACTTCATTTCCCTGCGTATTCTGAATGCATGACATTACACCAACCACACCAGAAGTCCTATAGAAGAAATACCTAATGGGAGAAAAGTGTAAGGATAAGAACTAAAATAAGTCCTTTGTTGACCCAGATTGATTTTGTTTGATTATTTTTGCAGAGTTTTTATCCATATTATACATTTACAATAATTTAGACAATTAATACCACTTCATTGTAATGTCATCTAATGCTTGATTATGTTTAAACTGTCAGGGTTCTTCCATCTGTTTTAGTTCATTTTTGGTTTCTTTGTATTTGTAGTTGTTTTTGTCAATGTTTATTTCTTCGTTACCCTCTGTTCCCCCTTGTGCTTGTTTACTTTCCCCTTGGCTTCCTTCTTGGTTTCACTCACACTTGCTCCATATTCAGCTTATTAGCCCATCCTTTGTTCTGTTTCCCTTAAAATAGCTGCCATTTAAAATAGCTATTCCCAGTCAAATGCCAGAATGGTGTTTGACTGGTAATGGCAGCCTACTCCGCTGCGACTCCCAGCAAAATCCCATCCAACTTCCAGCCAATGGCCCTCTCCTGGGCGTGGATTTTTTTTACACTGACTCCCTCCTTTCACTGAATTACAAGGTCTGACCAGGAGAGGACTCTTCTCTTAAGATCTTAATGTCCACAAATAATAACATAAATAATATTTCTGTACAAAGATTGATGTTTAAAAAGGAATTGCAGGGGATCAGCCAAGGGCCCATCAAGGAAGTCAGGGACAGCATCATCCTACAGCATCTGATAGGAAAACTGTAACGGCTGGGCTTCAATACACCCCTCAGTCAGTCTGGGTCGGACAGAACACATCTGCTGTCATCACCCTAAGCACAGGCTACTCTCAGGGCTGCATCTTGAGCCCCTTGCTGTTCACTGTGATGACACATGACTGCGCCCCCAGGTTCACCACCAATCACATTGTGAAGTCCACAAACAAAACCACGGTGATGGGCCTAATCAGAGACGACAACGACTGGGACTACAAAGAAGAGGTGGAGCAGCTGGTCGACTGGTGCAGAGACAACAACTTGATCATGAATGTGGAGAAAACGACAGAGCTCATCATTGACTTCAGGAAGAACCGGCCTAACCATGCTGCAATGCTCATCAACAGCTCAGCTGTAGAGGTGGTCAACAGCACCAAATTCCTGGCGGTGCACATCACAGACACCCTTGCCTGGAATGTAAACACCACCTCACTGGTGAAAAGGGCACAAAAGCATATGTACTTTCTGCGGAAGATTAGGAGAGCCCATCTACCTCCAACCATCCTCACAACCCTCTACAGTAGCACCATAGAGAGCGTTCTGACCAGCTTTCTCACTGTACGGTGTGGGGGCTGCAGCGCCGCAGACTGGAAGAAGGTGAGAAGAGTACTGAGAACTGCAGAGAAGATCATCTGGGCTCCTCTCCCCTCGATAAAAGACAATTCATACCAGCGCTGCGTGTCCCAAGCCTGTAACATTATCAGTGATCCCCTCACAACCCTCTGGGAAGAGTCTTCACAGCATTCAATGCAGGCACAGCAGATTCCGAAACAGTTCTTCTCCACCGCCATCAGACAGCTAAACGTTGAAAAAACTGTAAATCATGTCACAGGCTCTGCATCAAACTGACAATATAAATGCATTTTTTTGCACCATATTTTTTTCTCCCACACTGTTTACATTTGATCATTGCTGCACTTTGAGAAAATTTTAAAACGTCATGAGAGCTGTATAAAACAAATTTTATTTGGTATACACTCTGTGTATACAAACTGACAAAAAATGTTGTCTTAATCTAAGTAATCTAGCAAGCCCAAACAACACTGTTTACATTCGATAAACATGATGCAGCGCAACCATGTTTAATCCCTATGAATCCCTAATATCCCTTACTGCTCCCTGGCATCCTTACAAGTAGCTCTACAGTGTTTATTTTCCTGATTTCTGTCACACTGGTAACCTCATCAACGCTAACCCAGCGTGATGGTATCACCAGAGACGTAGCCGCAGAGGCCACCCAGATTGCCAGATGATTGTTAGCCAGCTGACCCGTGTTTGAAAAACACGCATTAACCAGGTACTTTCAGAGGGAAAGAGGCTTTAGTTAGAGACTGACTTTATAAAAGTTAGTGTTTTGGATCATCCATTACAATCCCTCAGAAGAACTGTTGGCAAAGCTGAAAAAGCTCCCCACAAGCCTGGTTCAATAGTCTCTTAGAACTCTTAAGCAGAAACACAAAAGTGATATTATGTACAAAGATCAGATTTTCATAAACAGCTTGAAGGAATTTTCAGAAGAAATATTTACTTTCTACAATGCAGAGTAATGGCTATCTTACATATTCTTTAAGATCTTCTTTAAAACACATGATTTTTATCATTCAGCAACTTGATCTTAGAAGAAATGTGTATTCAAAAGGGGTTTTAAGATTTCAAAGTACTTAAAGCCTTGAGAGAAGATGCTCACCTAAGGATTTTTATATTCTTCTTTTACCTGAATGCAATAAGGCAAAGCTTGTTGTATTGATAGCTTAAAACCAATAAGCTCCATAGAACTATGATGACAATATAATGCCAGTTCCTCATTTGAATTTTCATTTCAAACCCAGGCTGTAGCACTGGAAAATATTGAATTATTCACAGACTAGAATCTCATCAAATGCAGCATTAATGTGTTTATATTGCCTGTCTGATGCACACTCCTGTGCAGTTTTGTAAAGTATCTTTGGTGAAAATAAGATTTGATTAGTTATTAATGAAAGGGCATGATTAATCATCCAGAGGCATCTTCATCTTTTCTGCTTTTTTCTTTCCTGATTATTCTTAAGAATGTTATTAATTGTAATTTTTTTTTAACACATTCTGTATAACACATTTATTGTTACTATTAACTCCAGAGCCCTACGCTGTTATTGCTGCCATCAATGCTCTGTGGTAAACCTCCAGTCAAGGTTCTCTGCAGGCTCTTCTGAACCTTCACCACCAGCCTCCAAGATTCCTGCATCACCAGCAGAAGGATCCGAGACTCCTCCTGCATAGCCCCTACCTTCAGACCACACACACTAGAGGCAACAGAAGGAGCTGGTTTACCTGCAAACTCAATGGTTAACTTGCATCAAGGCATAGCAAAAGCTCCTGTAGCATGTTTTGAGCAGCAGGAGCTACGCATCTGAGCAGCTGAAGCAGCGCGTCATGAGCTTCTGAGCATCTGAGGCACACAACGCGCTGAAAAGCAGCAGCTGGTGGAGTTGGAAAAATTAAACTTTTGCTGCTCGACGTGCTACATCAAACTGATCTGGGAGCTTGACCCCCGTACACCCCCATACACTGGCGGTCTGAGTTGCTCCGACAGCAAAATAATATTTGAAGGCAGGATCGTAATCTAGATGAATGACTGCACAGATGAAATTTTCAGACGGACTATCTCACATAAAAACATATTAAAATGACTTCTTACCCACTTATAAAAGCTAATAAAGTAAAGCTGCTCTCTGCCATTGAACACAGGAGCAGCAGAAGCATCAGACGCATCTGGACACTCTTCGCCTCAATCAGTACAAGCATCAAATATTAAGCAACAGAAGCTTCTAGGCCTTGCGGTCTGAACGTACCATTATTCATTAAAATAAGCCAAGCGACTCTTCCGAATTCATTTGCGATTGTTGCAGGCAAAGAAGGTTAGGTTAGCTCAACAGCATCAGACACACTTTTCAACCGGGCAGCTAGAGCAGCAAAGATGCCTCAGCTGCATGCACAACTAAACTTGTACAAGCGTCAAAAATTAACCAGCACGCACGTTTTTGGGTCTTCTGCAGCATGCTGTCTGAACATAGCATTACAACCTACTAAAGACTTTTACTCTAAGAAACAACCTCTGCCCTGCATCTGAACTCTATGCCTCAGCAGGACAACCTCTTGGTCACTACCTAAACTCTGTTGTTGTGTTTTGTGTCGCCATCTGGTATCCATTCTTGAGGGAGGGTAATCTTGTGATATTAGTTGAGAATCAAACCATGGATTGCTGTGTAAAAATGACCTATCTCAAATTTAAAATCAACACTGTGTAAGTATTAGCTTAATTTGGGGATATATACAATTATTTTTCAGGTAAATATTGTGTAATTTGTGCATATCAATAGTCTGTGCAGGCTGCTGCTCTTAATCTCACACTGGAGAAATTTACCTTTGTGTTTAACTAATTCCTTTTTGGGAGCAGTGGCCTGCCATTGTGCGGAGCAGTGTGGGGTAAAGGTTTTTCACT
>NW_015151807.1:80843-88590 GCF_000732505.1 Cyprinodon variegatus | reverse complement strand
TAGCCAGTAGTTTCAGAAACCAGTAGGGGTTGGCGGATTAATCCTGGGATCGATGCTATCGATACCAATGCTGATTCTGATATTGAACAATATGCATTTAGCAAGATCGATACTTTTTATTCTCTCCAACATACGCTAGCTGCAGCAGATTCACCAGGTAAACGAAAGCAACGGCAGGCTGCATGGTTTGTAAAAACACTTTAAAAAGCAGCAGAAATACAACAAGTTTTTAATTTAGCACATGAAAAAACAGACTGGTTGAAGGACAAACTGCCTCGCAACTTGAGGAATTTTAACTTGTGAATTTCTTTTTGTTTTTCATCTACCTTGTTTCTATTTGTGGCCAAGGGAATTCCTTTCATTAGAATTTTTCATCATTTTTTCCATCAGTTGGTAAAGTGGTAGCTGTGTCAACAAAAACCTGGTCTCTTGGCCCCGTTTCATTTGTCTTTGTATTTGCCAGAAGCAAAGGCTGTCTAATAAAAATTGCACTTTGTGATTGTTCTAAAGTGTACATCATTGAACTTCTGGAGAACAAAAATGGAGAAAGTACTGATTGTTCTAAAGGTTCAAATAAGGTGATCACTAAACATATAAACAAAACATGGGATATGTTCTTCTGAGGCAAACATAATTAAATAATGCAAATATGCACTCATAGCAGAACAGTTGGCAGTGGAGCTCCTAAGTTCTTTGAAATCTGGGAATATATTGTTTCTCTTTTCTAAAGGGATTATTTTAATAATTATTCAAAACTTGGCTTAAAAAGTTCAAAGGCATACTAACTTGTAGCAGAAGATGATGGTTGTGGTGGCGGACTTCCTGAGTAGCATTTTTTTTTTCTTTGATGAACTATTTTCTTAAAATTATTATTTTTTTTTCTTCTTTTGCTGTGCTTTGTTATGCTTTCGTTTCATTTCATTTCTTTTTTTTTAGGTTACTACCCTGTAATTGCTGAATTGAGCCTTTGAGAATGATTGTGATACCAATTTAACATGACTGTTTTTTTTGTTTTGTTTTTTCTTTTTAATCATGTAAATAAATGTATAAAGAATAAGATGAAACTATGTCTATCCTCTTATGTAGTCAGCTTTTCTAAAGAGGTCATCTTAAAGTTGCTAATACTTCTATCTATATTATTAAATATCCTTTCCAAACTCTCATAGTACATATTCACACCAGACTTCACCTCTTACATAGGTGTAACGATAATAAAAAAAAAATGAAGAAACAAGCCTGATGTGTCAGGCTTGTGTCTTCATATGATTCTGCAGTTGTTAACATAAAGCACCTTTTAAGTGGCCTTAACAGCTTTTATGGAGGAAAAGGACAATATCAATCGTGAATCCAAGGAGAGCAGGCCCTGTTCAAGAAAAAAAGCATGATTCCAAATAGGTTCTCCGATGTGTTTTGTTTGTCCATCATCCCCAAATGATTGCTTAACTTACTCAAGTGTACTTTTTCTAAAATTCTCAAAGTTAGAAAGGGCATTTGCTACTGTTTTATACTGATAAACATTTGATTAATCATTCACTGCAATGTTACAGTTGTACTAAAATGATGAATATCTATGCTTGGCATGCAAAACTGTTGCACACTTGACTCATACTGTATCCAGAGTGTGTCAAGTAACCAAGTACAAATACTTTGTTACTGTACTTAAGTACACTTTTCAGATATCTATACTTTACTCCATTACTTATTTTTCTTCCTACTTCTGACTTCTACTTATTAAATTTTCACACAAGTATCTGTACTTTCTATTCCTTACATTTTTAAAACAAACGCTACTCGTACTCTTGGCTTCGGTTTAATGTTTATAAATATTTATTTCACGTCATGTGCGCCATCCAATGCAGATCATTGGCACCACCCACATCTAGTGAAAACTAGTGTGACTGGATGAGTCATATAACACAAACACTCATTGGTTAGCTATTCTTCAAATTTGTGCTGACGGTGCCAAAGGAAATCAGCAGTTCTTGAAACTGCAAACATCAATTGTCTATGCTGTGCTACAATGTTGGATTCAGAAAAAGCTGTTGAAATGTCTGAAAGGTCGGACACAGGCAACAGCGTATCGAGATCAACAAGACCTCCCTCATCTCAAAGAATTTTGAAAAAAATTGAAAAATTGAGCTTTCAGTTCATATAGTGGCATCTTGCTGTTTTTTTTTTTAAGGTTACTTTATACCTTTATACTTTAAGTAGTTTTTGGAGCACATACTTTTTCACTTTTACTTGAGTAAAGAGGTCAAGTTGATACTTCAACTTTTACTGGAGTCACTAATTTAACTCTGATCTTAAACTTGTCATGATGGGTTTTGGATTCAAGCCCATATGCAGAACACACTCAGGAGGCAGGCAAAACGTTCAAAGGTTTATTTATAATATGGAACAAAGCAGATCAGGATGTCATCAGATCCAGGGCTGGTCACGGCTGGGTTGCTGATCTGGAGCTGAGCAGAGCAGCAGAGGGGATTAATCCTAAGAGGATTCTGAGGCTGGCGGCAGACTGAGGGCTTGGAGGAGGCTTGGCTTGGCTGGGGCTAGTTGATCTTCAGGTCTAGGGTTCAGAGGCAGACGGCAGGCTGAGGGCTGAGGTTTGAGCTGAGCAGGGAGAAGGAGGGAACCAGGAGGGTTCAGAGGTAGACGGCAGGCTGAGGGCTGAGGCTTGGTTCTCCAGGGTTCTGCTGAGATCAGGCAGACCGATCTTCAACAGAGAAACTCTTCTGGAGGTTTTTGGTTGCAGGCAGGTTCGACCTGAGAAAACAAAAGGTTCAGGTTCAGGTTTAGCAGTCTTGAAGACTAGACAGGCAGGTTGGCTCAGGGTTTGCTGTACCGTGACTGACTAACACTCTGGCACCGGAGTGTGGTCCTCAGCCCACTTAAATACTGGTCTCCTGATGAGCAGATGAAGAACAGCTGGTGAAGTCAGNTTTTTGGTTCTGTTTAATATCTTATTGTCCTGCGTCTGTCCTGAGAGTCAGCACCCACTTAGATAGAATAAACCAGAACTTGCCACCACGGTGTCCTAAGACACCAACCAGTCACATCACTTCCGATGACCACAAAACCATAAAACACACAAAAAAAATAAAGCAAACCACAAAACACCTCTAAAATACTAATTTAATTACATTAACCTAGGAAAAGAAAAAAAAAAGACTGGAAAAAACACTCCTTCACCCACACTCTTCTCACCAGAAAAAAGAATAAGAATGATTGGCAAATGTGTGGGCAAGGCAGAGAGTTGGTTGCAACTTGTGAGTGGGAGAAGGGAGGTGAGAGCAGCGCTGATGAGTGACGGACCACCCTGACACTTGCAGGCACGAGGCCCGAGATTAGCTCAGCGAGGAGAGGACACTGAAAATGGGAGAAACAATATTTTTAAACAAGGCCAGAGGAGCTGGGAGATGTAAGGCTAAATAGGAGCCCTGAGAGCCTCAGTGATGGGGGTGGGGACAAGGGCCATTTCTCAATTCCCAAAAACATGTGTATGGACATGTGTCTCTACCAAATATGTTCTTGGCAAGAATACAGGAAAGTGTGGACTTTGGGAGAATGGGAGCACGCAGCATAAATATGGGTTACTTGGAACAGAAGAGTACTTGTGACGTCACCAAATGATCGGCTTGTCTAGAGGAAGGGGCAAGAACAACATCCAAGGACTCTGTCTGTTCTTGGACTTGTGTTCTTCTGAATTGGAACAGCTTTAGGGCTGAGGGTGATAACGTTTCATGAGTACACAAGCAAATAAGAACACACAAGTACATATATTGAGAAATGGCCAAGGAGTTAAGGTTGGCTAAAGCCCAGCAATCAATTTCAACCCACTTTGTTTTAAGAATAAAGAACTTTCTGGGCTTTAAAGAAGAGCCGCAATATTTTTGCACCTTTTAAAGGTCTTCTAGGTCCTAAACTTAGTAGAACTGTGGCCAAAATTCAAGCACAAATCAATTTATTGAGGAGTGTTATGCTTTAAAGGGACTTTATTTTTAATGTCCTGATACAGGAAAGAAGTACAACTATGGCAACAATGTTGACCAGTGTAATTCCTATTCTACACTGGAAAGAATCAAAATCTAGATAAGTAATTTTTTCTTAAAATAAGTGCATCTGGTCTTGCATTGAGGAGGTAAAAGAGACATTTTGCCACTAGAACAATTTACATTTAAAATAAGAAAACACAATTCCATTGTCTTATTTCAAGTGAATGTTATCTAATTATCTTATTTTAAAAGTAAATAAACTCATTCCATTGGCAAACTATATCATTTACCCACTCAAATTAAGGATAAATTCACTTAATTTAAGAAATGTACGACTTTTTCCAGTGTATTGGTTTTTTTTTGTGGTTTTTTTTCATACCTATTTTAACCTACCTATTTTAACCTAGAGGGCCCTTCATTATTGTGCATGCCAAGGGCTCAATAATTAACTGTTTTGAGAAACAACCCACACCCCAAAAAGAAAAGAATTAAAGCAAAGAAAACAAAAATTTCTATGTTCAAACAACTGGTGGTACTCACTTTCATACTGATGGATTTGTGTCAAAAATCCATTCCATTTGAATAATGTAATATTCCATCAAATTCTCTGGCAGGGGCTTCTTTTGGTTTACACTGTATATGTTTTGCTGCTCACCTGTCAACTTTAACAAATCAGAAAAATCTTTGTTATTTCTCTATGTTCTTGTTAAAATGGTTACTTTTCTTCAAACATTGTTTCCCCCACTCTGGTTTGACTACTTCATTCATAGTTCAGTTGAAACACCGGGGGCAGGTATAGACCAAACTATTTTCACTTTTTGGAGAGGGTGGTAAGAGAACATTGATCATTATTGATAATTAAACTTAATTTAGCTGGGTTACATTTAAACGAGGCATTTACGGACAGGAACATTTAACACAAACCAATAGCTTTCAGCATTGGCTCACAGAGAGGGTCTATTAGTAATGCACCCTACTAAACTACCTTTACACAGACAAATGGAACATTCTGATTTGTTGCTAATCTAGTTGCAGGGGTTGACAGGGAAATTAACCTTGCAAAGTTAATGGACATATCTGGCTTTGCTGCAGGTTGAATTCAATTATTTGAACCCTCCTGATCAAATCAATCAACTTTATCAAACATCCAAACTTGGATCAGATAGTTCCTAATGGCACATAGGAATTAAAGGGAACACACATCAGGGTTGGAGCATGACATTTTATCAATGCACATCAAGCTTTGCCAGGTCGTTTAAGAGCATATAATAGTGGAACATTTTGTGATAATTGTCTTAACCTGCATAGGTGTGTTGCTCTTACACCTCTAAGAAACATAAATTATTGTTGGTTTACTACATAAACCTGTCTCTACAGTTAATTATTTAAGAGAGCCTATGTCAAGCCCATCCAAAGCAATTGGGTCTGGAGTAGGTGTCTTAAGATATGTAAATAAAATATTTTAACTCTGAAATTCTCCATAGAGCACAACCAAAACAACTTCAAACAAACACTTAGGAGCTGAAAAAGTTTGATGATCTTGTTTCACATCTTTCAACTGAAAACATTTACAGCTAAATACATCCAATCTGACAAGTGCCACTGGCTGACAGGCTGCCTGATATAGATGGGCTGCTGGAAGGAAGTGTTTGTAGTGCTGTTATGCAGTTTCTATGCCATTCTGGTAAAATCTCTGTGTTTACTCATTCAGACTCCTGCTGAGTGCCAACCTGCTACTCAGACTAAGTTTCTGCCTTCAGCCATTGCTGCTGTTCCTCTTTGCTCCTAAAACTTTTGATCCTCTTTTTATTTCTAGTCCTTCATCTTTTCACATCACTTTTTACAGGTCTTTCTGTCTTGTGCAGATAGTCTCTTAACATTTCAAGGGTCAATAAAGCCTCAGATTTTGACAGGAAAGCTAAATCCTTACTACAAATAAACCTATCTTAAAAGACTCTTATTTCTTAGGAGTTCATTAGACCAAGACAAGGGTGAAAGACCTGTCCCTAACCCGGAGGCGTAGGGACACGATCCTCTGACTGACTATCTCTTATGTGACGACTGAGATGGGGGGGCAATGAGCAAGACCACCCCCTAGCTAGCCGCCACTCCCAACGGACAATGCCAGAGAAGTGGAGTGTGCAGCCTCTCTCCAAGAGATGGGATCTGGAACCCAAGTTCTGTGTAGAGGTAAGCCGGACTTCAACCAAGTATCCCAAGCTGTTTACTCAATTAATCATTCATGCAAAGCACTTTAGGAAACTTCCACCACTCCAGCTGTCTGTGTGACTATCTAATGGGCTCTAGTCTAAGGGACTAGACAATTTGTGGTGGAACCTGATGATGAATGACAGCTAAATTAACCACTAAGAAACGACTAACTTTAAACAACAAAAAATCTGGATGAGCTGGACTGGCCTTTTTTACACACTGGGTATGAATAGTGCTTTGTAAATAATTTTGCCAAAAAATATCTAGTAGATTTTCCTCCGAAAACCAATTATGATTTCATCTAGCTTCACATAAATATATAGATAAATGGATTAATATGTGTGAAGTATCGTCAGTTTAAAAAAATTATTTAACACTTTTTAATAGCCTACATGGGTGTCTCAAAAGAACAGAGGTTTAAGTAATTGCAGTTGTATTTGTTCAGATTAAAAAAATTATTTTGCATTTGCTTTAGAGCAGTGAAGTACCTCTATGCGCTTATAAACTGGTTTAGAAGGGCAAATCCAAGCCGTGGTCACAGGGCAGGTCCAAGATCGACATCTAAAGATGGAGCAAAGCAGATAAGAGAAAAATGAGTAAAACCCAGCCTATGGTGCCTAGATCATGACAAATACTTCTAAAATCATTTAGACAACTTTACTACAGTTTTATTGGTAAAATGTGCATAAACACTTTTCTCATGAATACTACTTCAGACTGATGCTTGTAATTAAAGATTATGAGTGGAAAAAGTTGTCAAAAAGGTCTAATGCAGATACAAAATTGATGAGATCTCTGTAAAAGTTTCAAGAGAAGAGGCTCTGAAGATTATCAACATAAAATGTAACTTTACTCAAAATATTTTCTGCCTGATCCAACAGACATTTAACAATCATGATCATGTGTCTTTCATGACTATAAAAAGGTTTTCTTGGAATACTGCTGTTTTAAGTTTTTAAAAATTCATAAGAAAGTCTGCTCTGATGGACTGACAACCTTTTAAGAATATACCCTAGCTCTCCAAGAGCTTTTCAGCAATGCTAATACACAGAGCCTATCTTTAACATTTCCTATGGGACAGATCAGTAAATTTTGATGGATCTCTCAGAAAATATGCTTTCTTGTCCTTATACCGTTTTTTCTAACTACTTTGGCAAAGCAAAATACACCTGTTTCAATTTTATAGGTTGTGTACTGGGATTTTCCCATTAAAAACACATTGAAAACATAAAGGAATTACAGTACTGTGTCATCTAAATTAGCTGAGTTACCAAAACTCAACCTGTGGGGAATGCTGCTTGGGGTCTGGGCTGGTGTAGGCCCGGCTGTCCGGCCCTGCCACGGCCTCTGGTGTGCTGGGGTGCCTCGGGGCCTGTTGGGCTGGGGGGGGCGTGGACATTAACACCTATGGCAGATGCTCACCCCTTCAGGGGTTTGCACTCTGCTAGTGGGGGAATGGGAGGGAGGGGGAGTGGGAATGATCTCGGCCTGCATGTCTCCTGTCGCTTGTGTGGTGAGTGGTTTGAGTGTTAATGTAGGGGAGG
>NW_015151807.1:71565-77209 GCF_000732505.1 Cyprinodon variegatus | reverse complement strand
CAAAGGCACCCGGGGGGGGGGGTTATTTTATGGACCTCACCACGGTCGGCTCCCCCCACCCCCTCTCACATTTAGACACTGAGGGTTCTGGGTTGTCAAATGGGGGGTGTGCTGGCACCGCCTATGTCCAAGAGTGGGGGTGGACTGTGCTGGATACCCCCTTTTGGTACTCCCAGTTTTAATTACATCTGAGAGCAACACACAACAACACCACATTCCAGCAGGTGTAGGAAGGATCGGGGTCTTCTCACACCCCTGTTTCACGGCTGCCACCCGGAATCTGGGGCCTGGAGGAAGTGTCACCGCTTCCCTCCCCCCCATCCGGATTTCAGGTTCACTTATTGGATCATCCGGTAATCCTAGGACCAACCACCGGTGCCGCCTGGTCTTTGGTCCTGGTATTATTGGATGCGAGTGTTATGTGTGAATGTGTTTTCGTGTTTTTTTTTTTTCTTTTTTCTTCTTCTGTGGTGTGAGTGGGGGCACTAGGGCGGGATGGCGTGATTGGTAGGAGACTGTGAGTTTTTTTTTTCTTTTTTCTCCCAGGTTGGGGTCTGAACTGCCAGACACATCTCAAGTCTCCGCTAAGGGCGGAGCCCATTCCCCCGTCCTGCTCTCCCACCGCTGGCTGGATGCCCGGGTGGCTGCTGGCTCATTCCTGGCGGCCACTCCGTGGGGCCCGGCCGGCCTGGGGCAAAAAGTGAAGGGGCTGTTTGTCTGATAGGCGAGTTTTAGATGAAAGTATAATTCCCAATTTGGGGAAAAATTTGCTGCTTGGCAGAGGTCTGCATTCTATGAGTGAGTTCTGGTTTTCACTGTTATATATAACAGTGGATGTCATTAGTACACTGATGACGGTCAACTTTCTTTTTCCATAAATCCTGGTGAAACTAACCCCTTACATGGACTAAAGGTAAGTTTATAAACTGTTATTAAAAGCCTTGAGCTAATCCAAAATACAGCAGGACGAGTTCTGATGAAAATGAAAAATAGAGTTTATATTTCTCCTGTTTTAGCTTTTTTCATTGGCTTCCTGTTAAATCCGAATTGAATAAAAAAAAAAAAAAATCCAAATTGAATATAAAATCGTCCTTTTTGTGTATAATGTCCTATATCATATCAGGGATCTCATCATTCAATTTGTTCCTAACAGCACTGTGCTCTCAAACTGCAGGTTTACTAGCAGGTTTACTAACATAAAAATATAATGGGAGGAAGTTATTTTAATTATTTGTCATGATCATTACTCTGATAGCTGACCTAATTGCTAATTTCACTCAACTGCCTACCTCTGCCTGGTTACCAATTATCCCTCATCTCATCCACCTGCTCTTGCTGCTTTATATTGTGCTTAGTCCCAGCTATCAGGGCCAGATCATTGACTTTGACTTGCAGATTACTGTTGCAAGGTTCGTTTCTGAGCAGTGGCAAAGCTAGGCTTTTGAAACAGGGATGGCAAGGTATTATGATGGGGGCTTAATATATAAAAGGTTCAGTTAGACTACAAACAACAAGTATTTTCCCCAAAATTGTAAGGAGACAGAGACTGGATCCAAATAAACCCAGACAGTTTAGTGACGTTTTGATTGATTTATTGAAAGGGTTAATCTGAAAGCGGGGCTGAATCTGTGTGGGCAAACAGGCTGCAGGTAGACAGGCGGGCAGATTGAGGGAGGTTTACCAGTTAAATCCAGGACGGAGAGGCCGGCAGTTAGGCAGAGCTTTTCAGAGTCAGAGATCCAGAGAGAGGGGAGCAGGCAGGCAGAATCAAATAGGGGTCAGGCAGGCTCGGAGTCAGGAGGCAGATCGGGTCAGAAACAGATAGGCGGTGAGGTACTCTTTAGATGCTGGACTATTCGTAGCGGGTTGGCTCGAGATACTGTAATCTGGCACAGGGGACAGATCTGATGGGATTTTTAAAGTGCTGGAAACAGGTGACTCAAGTCAGAGCTGATTGCAGATGAGTGGAGCAGAGCAGGTGTGTGGACTGAGTGATCAGGCCAGAATCAGTGCAGAAACCATTACAAAAATGTATGTAAAAAAAAATTAGAAATAAACAAGCACTCAATGTGCTCCTTGGACTAATCAATTCCAGTAGTAAACAAAAACTTAAGGTAATTTTGAACCTGTTAAAACAAGGCAGGACAAGCAGTTTTACACATTTAAATGTGTACCACAAGAATAATAATAGAACAACAAAACAAAAAAATCTGCCCTTTAAAACCGACTATAGTTGACCACTGCCCAGTGATATGACAACACCAAGTTCACAAAAGCAATCAGAACAACAAATTCTTCTCAAATTATGGTGAGATGAAGGCAAATGTTTTACAAAGTCTTCCATATTTAGGGAATATGCCCTGCTTGACTCAACACTGATTGTTGAGTCAAGGAGTGAGTCAAGATGTGTTTTTATTAATTTAAGGACAGAGAAACTTCTTTCACAGGAAGCGGTGCTAACTGGAATCACAAGCCAAATTTTATTAAGCCCAAAAAGTTCATGGAAAACCTCTTTGTAAGATTCCAAAAACACAACAAACTCAAATAGAGAAGCTGGTCCCTCTCCACTTTTCTTTCTTCTTAAAAGAAGCCCTGATTTGAATGTTTTCCCTAAAGCAAGCAGATGCTTTGGGAATGAGGAATGATGGCCCGCAATTCAAACAGAATTCAATTTAATTCAGTTTATTTATATAGCGCCAATTGACAACACATGTCATCTCAAGGCACTTCACATACAGTCAAATTGATTCAAAGTTTTCTTTTTAAGGAAAACCAGTTGTTTGCATCGACTCAGTAATCGACACACTAAGCATGCTTGTAGCGACAGTGGAGAAAAAAATCCCTTTTAACAGGAAGAAACCTCCAGTGAAACCAGGTTCATTGTGAGCGGCCATCTGCCAAGGCCGACTAGGGTTCAAGGAGAAAGAAGCAGATATAGAAAAAGAAGCAGAGATACAAAAGTTAACTGGCAATCAGCTCCACAGGCAGCCCCGTCCATGAAACACAGCCCGGCAGATGAGCTCCGAGCCAGCTCCCATGTCAGAGGATGAAGAAAGTACATCCAGCCATAGTCAGAGAAGCATTACTACACTGAAAAACAAGCCGATCTCCAACATCTATAAACAAAGGTTTTTGTTGGCGGCGGCCCGGTTGTATTTCTCTCCAGGGTGGTGTCAATGCCAAACAGGAACAGACGAGGCGAAGCTACTATGAGAAAAAGCAGAGACACCAGAACATTAGAGACAAAAGGCTCTCAATGCACCTATATGCTGCATTACACATACCAATATGACTAATTCTACCCAATTTCTGTGATTGTTTTTGAACATTTTGCTAACGTCATGTTCTTTTAAGTGTCTTCATGCCATTGTGACGGTATTTGTCAGTTTCAACAGACTAGTAATTTAAGAAGTAATATTCATAGGTAATATTAAGCACAAGCACATCTCCCTCACTTCCCGTTAAAACAGCACTTTGTTAAACAATGTTCAAGTGTCTAGGAGTTTTTAGTTTTTAAAACTTTATTTGACCAAAAGAGAAATCCATTAAGATCGGAATCTCTTTTCAAAGGGTGTTCTAGCCAATTATGTTTTAATTAAAGTATAAAGAAATGGTGTGTTTAAAATGCACGGCTGTTGGTAAGGGAAATACCATTGTTCTGGGAAGCAGTAAGAGTGTATTTTATGTAGCTGCAATAGTGAATATCTGTAATCTCAAACATATGTAGCATAGCACTTATCAAGCGAAATTATAAATTGATATTACAGACACTGAGATAATGATGCATGTATTAGATATCAAACTTCCTTTTTGGTATTTCCGCTTGCCATTGTTATAATAAAAAAAATAAAATGTTGACTGTTGTATTATCTATGTACAATAGAAGGAGTTTCCTTTTTTTGTCCTGCAGATGCAGTACATGCAGTAGTAGCCATTCAAAATGTCCCCACTTTATTTTATGGGCCCTTGCCTGGTCCAGCCACTGGAGGGTCACTCCAGTGGCTGGGAGTTGGAGGAGATTGGCTGGCGTTTGACTGGGGAGGGGCATTTTGAATCGCTGCTACTGTATTGGGGTGGTATATAATTTTGTTTGATGTATAAATTTGTTGTTCTGAAGTTCTGGGATGGAGCTTGGTAAGCTTTACTTCTCCCCACTCCATTTCGAGTATTATTATTATTACTTTCAGACCCTGATTATGCCTTTTTGTGTACTGTATGGCTCGTAATAAATCTAAACCTAACCAAATTTAAATATTTTATGTGGGAACTGTTTATTTAAATTCCAATGTTATCCAAATGACCTGTTGGTGGGATGACATTGACCATTCTTATTTAGTGTAAAGCAAATAGACCCAATGGTTTGTGAATGGTGATATACAGTTAGGGCCAGAAATATTTGGACAGTCACACAATTTTCACGAGTTGGGCTCTGCATGCCACCGCATTGGATTTGAAATGAAACCTCTACAACAGAATTCAAGTACAGATTGTAACCTTTAATTTAAAGGGTTGAACAAAAATATCTGATAGAAATTGTAGGAATTGTTCACATTTCTTTACAAACACTTCACATTTTAGGAGCTCAAAAGTAATTTGACAAATAAACATAACCCAAACAAAATAGTTTTTTTCAATATTTTGTGGCGAATCCTTTGTCTGGAATCCATTGACATCAACAAACGCTGGGTTTCCTCCTTCTTAATTCTTTGCCAGGCCTTTACAGCCGCGGCCTTCAGGTCTTGCTTGTTTGTGGGTCTTTCTGTCTGAAGTCTGGATTTGAACAAGTGAAATGCATGCTCAATTGGGTTAAGATCTGTTGATTGAATTGGCCATTGCAGCATGTTTTACTTTTTTGCACTCATGAACTCCTGGGTAGCTTTGGCTGTATGCTTGGGGTCATTGTCCATCTGTACTGTAAAGCACCGTCCGATCAACTTTGCAGCATTTGGCTGAATCTGGGCTGAAAGTATATCCCGGTACACTTCAGAATTCATCTGGCTACTCTTGTCTGCTGTTATGTCATTAATAAACACAAGTGACCCAGTGCCATTGAAAGCCATGCATGCCCATACCATCACGTTGCCTACACCATGTTTTACAGAGGATGTGGTTTTCCTTGGATCATGTGCTGTTCCCTTTCTTCTCCAAACTTTTTTATTCCTATCATTCTGGTACAGGTTGATCTTTGTCTCATCTGTCCATAAAATACTTTTCCAGAACTGGGCTGGCTTCTTGAGGTGTTTTTCGGCAAATTTAACTCTGGCCTGTAATTTTTGAAATTGATGAATGATTTGCATCTAGATGTGAACCCTTTGTATTTACTTTCATGGAGTCTTCCCTTTACTGTTGACTTAGAGACAGATACACCTACTTCCCTCAGAGTGTTCTGGACTTCAGTTGATGTTGTGAACGGGTTCTTCTTCTACAAAGAAAGAATGCGGCGATCATCCACCACTGTTGTCTTACGTGGATGCCCAGGCCTTTTTGAGTTCCCAAGCTCAGCAGTGAATTCCTTTTTTCTCAGAATGTACCCGACTGTTGATTTTGCTACTCCAAGTACGTCTGCTATCTCTCTGATGAATTTTTTCTTTTTTTTTTTTCAGCCTCAGGATGTTCTGCTTCACCTCAATTGAGAGTTCCTTTG
>NW_015151807.1:68172-71302 GCF_000732505.1 Cyprinodon variegatus | reverse complement strand
TTTGGTCCCTTGAAAAAGAGGAGGCTATGCATTACAGAGCTATGATTCCTAAACCCTTTCTCCGATTTGGATGTGGAAACTCTCATATTGCAGCTGGGAATGTGCACTTTCAGCCCATATTATATATATAATTGTATTTCTGAACATGTTTTTGTAAACAGCTAAAATAACAAAACTTGTTTGACTGTCCAAATATTTCTGGCCCTAACTGTAACTATATTTCTCTATTCCGAACTCACAAGCCTTTACTCAACTGTTCAAGTACACACATACTGGGGCCAATATACACAACAAAACCTCTTACCTTGTTCATCAAACCTAAACATATTGATGGATGGCAGGGTGTTTGTGCAGCACACAAATAGAGAGAAAACAATTGATTTTGTGTCTCCTGTTTGACACATTAGAGACAGCTGAGATGAAAGGAAGGCTTTTAAAAGAAGAAGAATGTAGCTAAAAGAAATGGATATTGGTATTAGGTTAAAAATGCACTATAAAGCTTGAAAATTTGTGAAAGCAAAAACCAGCAAGACTTTAACTGACAGTTTAACAGGTCTTTTCTTCTGTACCTTGGCATCTTAGACACCTTCTATAGATTTGGAAGATTGGATGATTAAATATCAATTAAATATTTTGGCTTACCCTGAAATATGCTAAATGTGGGTTAATCTTAGTATTTTACAGTTTTAATCTTTTAAATAGAGCCTGGGACAGTGTTTACAGGACGTTTCTACTAAATAGATAACAGCATGACACCTCTGCATGTCACCGTATTTATCACAATTACAGTGACTAATAGGAAAGCAGAGCTGGTATAACACTTAAAAGGTCAGATAAGATTCTGTTCATTTTAACTTTTCTCTCTGCTGTTATAAACTGACTAATGAGAACATGTTTAAGTCCTGTGGTTTTGTTTTTCATCTCAGAGTGTGGCGCATGACATGAATTAGAATGCACCAACTTAGAGGTGAAGGAGGCTTTACTAAAGTTAAGAAGTTATTTACACTCTTTAAGCTGAATGCTTTTCAAAAGACATTACTGTTTAACCGGAACTAAAACTTCAAATTTAATCCATGACAGACAAAAGGAATGGTGTTTTACAGCGCTGGGCTAATTTTTCAGAATTAATTACCAAGAATGAAGAATGAGCCAAGATAAACATTTATATTTATGTTTCATATTCTTCAGTGATATCTTTAAAGTTGTGTCCTACATTGGTGCCTATTTGACAGGGTGTTTTATTACTTGGAGTCCATCCATAAGTTTCCTGCTGCTCTTGCACCCATGATTAAAGACATGTGTTCTCCCTTATCAGGCTGAACCCACTTTATTATTTGGTGTCTACATAGGTTATTGTATGTATTTTTGTTGCTCCATATATCCCCATTCTATTCCTCCAACCTTGTGATTTATACAGTGACAATGATTACTCTCAGACTGCCAAAAAAGAGGTCTTCTTTAACTAATTTGACTCCTGAGCGAGATTAAATAAGACATTAAAATTTATACCATAAAGAATGATTCCATGGTGAGGAAAAACAGACTATAATTAATGGAGTAGTAGACACTTAGGTATTTTAGGGCTTAACAAGCCTTTTCATGAACGATAAAGATTAATACTTTATTTGAGAGTAGACAGACAAGTAAAGTGAAGGAGTGGGGAGAGAGTGGAAAGACATGCAACATAGATCTGTTTGTTAATATATGAATACTGGACAGTTTCTTGCTTCTGCTAATACTTTGCCTCTGCTGCACCCTAAAAGCTGGGTAACACCATATATATTTGCTGTGTGACTACAAACAAGACTTTTTTCTATTGTGATTGAAAGATTTTATTTTGTATTTTTTCCCTAAAGTAGATTTGTTTAACTTCATGTCGGGTGTGTTCATTCCCACTGACTCTTAATGAGGGCTGAATGCCACCACGTACTCTGACTCTACTTTCTGTTGGATCGGACATTTTGAGGGGTTCACATAGAGGCAGGGTAAGCCGATCTGTGCAAATTGTTTTTCATTTCTGTCTGAGTGCCACACACAAATTAAAACTATTTCTATCATTTCACTTTGACAGATTTTGAAAAGTTATTAAAAATAAATAAAACACCCACAAAGTTATAAGGCAAAGCCTCACTTAAGCAGTGTGTGTTTAGGGCTTAATTTTATATAGTTACATGCATTTGATGAGGTACACCTGTATTTTGGTTAAAAAGTTGATTTACACGCCAAAATACTTCAAGAAACAGAAAAAAATCACGATGCATCACAACTTCTTTCTGGACCTGTTTTGCACATGGTATTTCCTCTATGCAATATAGCAAGTGCTTTCTTTGGCTAATAAATAACAAATATTTGCAGATATTAATTATCACCTAATTTTAAACCATAGGACAGCTGTCTCAGATGCAAACAAATGCAGGCTTAAAAGAAATAGAAAATTAACATGACTATGCAGTCAGAAAAATGAAACTGGTGAACATGAAGTTCTATAGTCCAGAAGGCTCACAGAAATGATATAGAAAACCTAGAAAGATTGCACATCAATGAACACAAAGGACCCAGGAGAAACAGGATCAAAACTATAACACCCCTATTGAACCTGGTTTACCCTTACTATCATTTGGGTACTAACGAGAGACATTACATTACACTACAAACCTAAGTGTTATAAGTAATTAAACATATCACTTAAATTTACTCCTTTAACAAAATTGCTTTGAGGTAGTGTATAATGTTCTTGTTTTAAAAGTACATCAAACTCAATCTTATGGATTAATTAAATCATAGTTAAATAACCTATTAATCTGTATGGAAAATAGTGTTTTTTGTTGTTTTTTTTTTTTTTTTTAGAAAAGGTTACTTTTTTCTCCAAAACTGAAATGTCTAAGTTTAAAATTCATGAAAAAATTAGAAAAGTGGCTTAGTTCAGAGCACAAGAATGCCTTTTAGATATTTCATTTAATAATAGTATGCTAAATATAAAATTTCTGTCAACTTAACCTTCAAAAAAAAAAGAGAGCCAGATGCCACTATATGAATTGAAAGCTCAATTGTTCGACTATTTCGAAAAATTCTTTGAGATAAGGCCAAGGATGAGGGAGGTCTTGTTGGTCTCCATCTCGATCTCCCGATA